>NC_044907.1:93498606-93595390 GCF_001633185.2 Quercus lobata | reverse complement strand
CCCATAGGCTTGAGTCCGGAGGACCATGCAAGCCTTGGTTCTGTCCAAAACTTATGATCTTTTTATGTACTTGGTTTCCCCATAGGCTTGAGTCCGAGGACCATGCAAGGCCTTGGTTCTGTCCAAAACTTATGATCTTTTTATGTACTTGGTTTCCCCATAGGCTTGAGTCCAAGGACCATGCAAGGCCTTGGTTCTGTCCAAAACTTATGATCTTTTTTATTTTGTTTTATTTTTCAACCACCAGCCCCCACACCAGGGCGGGGACAGTTGGCCTGAGGCTGGGAGCCCCTAGAGACGCCCGCGCTCTTAGCACTGCGAGGCGTAGCCCCTAGCAGAAGCTTACGTCGGAGCAACAACTATATGTCGCCGGAGACGGAGGAGATCCCAGAAATTTCTACTTGGCGCGTGAGTTGATTCCACCGCCACCTGCGCCAACGCGGAAGCTTTCCCACAGACGGCGCCAATTGTAAGGACACGATTCTCTGGCGGCCCAATAAGGATGTTGGGCTCGCGCACGGAAGATCCCTCACAATATAATTTGTAGAGAGTGGGCTTAAAAAGCTGGCCGCTGGTCACGGGGCGATGTCCGATCCTGGTTTTAGAAGAATTCAGGTAGAAAAAAAAGGAGTTGGGCCTGAACATTTAAGCCCTAAGACGTCGCACCCTATGGGATGGGACTCCTCGGAGTTGATCCGAGGACCATTGAGGCCTAACCCCGGTTATCCAACGACGGATTTTCTTCAGTGAAGTCCGGTGTTGTTGAGATGTTCTCCCCCATGTGATCCTTCTTCTCTGGAGGTGGGATGGATCTCCCTTAGATTTACTTGCTTTCTTCTTTTATACTCGTCTGTGTTAATTGTCCTTCGTCCACGTGTAGGGTCAATCTTTACAAGACTGATATTTGTCCCATCAGTCTAATCCCAGAATTGTTGGGTATGGTTGATAAGGCTGCAGAGTACGGCTCTGTCATGTGTTGGGTCTTATCTGGAAGGGTAATAAGGATAACTTCCCCAAGATATTTTGGATCTCCTTACAAATTCGTCCCTATACCAGTTTTACCCCTTTATTTCGGTGGGATTCAGGATCTGCCGAGGACCAAAATGTCCTCGGCTGCCTTCCAAAATTGTTTTGTGCTCTGTACGGTAGAGCTTGGGCCACAGCTCTCCTCGGACTGGGCCTTCGGATTTTCCAGGAGCAATTGGGCTTGGTCCTTAAATCATTGGGCCCCACACTTTCCTTTATGAAATCAATCAATTCACATAATCTAAATTTTAACCTAATTTAGAACCTCAAAAATCAAGTAATAGGAGAAGTAAGAGAGGCCGCTCCTCCTCTAGAAAGGACATGAGTAGTGGAAAATATTTAATGGACAAACTAGTGAAAGAAGCAAACAGAAACCTTGTAATACATCCATTAAAAGGAGAGATATTACAGATGAAGAAAGTTTGTGTCTGTACATTAGACATTTCTCTCAAATTTAATACAGTGGAGTATATGAACCTTAGAACAAAGAGGTAAGGAATTCATGAACAAGCTATTCTCAAACACACTTTTAATGCACATTATAAGCCTAATGGGCTGATTAGCTCCTACTTCAAATCCTTCTTATAAATGATCTTTGCATTTGCATAGTTTCATCATCCATGTCTATGTGGTTCTGAAATAAAAAGAAAAGGAATAAATTTAGTTACAATTAATATATTAAGTTTCTTGATTAAATTCAAATAGCTGCTTTGGATGTAACTGTCATTGAAAAAGATAATACTATTTATACTTCATTACAACATAGTCATATATTTGAATACATTTAGGGAACTAAATATATTAAATCTAAGGGTTGCACTTAAATTTTGTCCCAAATAAAAAGTGTTGTTTACCTATTATGTTTCATCCAAAAATCTTTTGTTTGGGAATGTTTTGATTTCTTTTATTCTTTTTTGGTATGTTTTCCTACCTGTACTTTGTTGAAAACCCACAAGACCAGTGATATTATAATTTCTGGACATTCCTTTAGGTTTTATCACCGCCATCATATATGCAAAAGACATGGTTTTTATTAATTACTAGTTTGTAATTTTATGTATATGTACGGGGTTGCACGGATACAATTAAAAACAATCATAATTACATGGTTAAATTTATACTTTTTAGAATATATAACAATGTGGGGGCAAACCTAAATATTTTGTAAGAGATTAAATTCTATAAGGATATGGTGTAAAACTCAAGTTTTATCCCTTTAATCCCATGTCTCATTATCATATTACATATTATAGAATAAGTATAACCACACTCAATCAATTCTAATATCCATTTCCTTCTCAAAAAAAAAAAAAAAAAATTCTAATATCCATTTAAAAATTTAACTTAATTGTGAGTTTATTGAAATATTATTATATGTGGTAAGATGTATTATATTTTAAGTAAATAGTTGATATGTCAATCTTTTATTAGATGATGTAAAACATAAATTTTACATCTCATCTTTATTAAGTTCAGACTCATTTTTTAATACCAAAACCAAAAGGAAAGCAAAATGTAGGCAATGGTGCATGGATTAGACAAGGAAGCACCACCTCCCAAGCTCACTCTGTGTCTGTTTGTACACAACTTTTCTTTACTTTATCGAAAAGAAGGTTTCGTTTACAAACAAAACTTGGGTTCTCGATGTATGGTGATGATTTTCGATGGAATCTGTTGGGGCTACAACTGTAAGAAGGATATAGAGCACGACATGAACATTGACATGATATGACACTAGAAAGAGAAATATGACAATTTTTTTTTTTTTTTTTTTTTTTTTTTTTTTTTTTCTAAAATACAGAATAATCAAAATATCTAATTTAACAGATGATTTTTTTTACAAAAAAAATTATGCTTTTTTCCTCCCAATATATTATGGATATGGACAAAATTTAGATACTTAGGTGCTATTTCTTAGGTTTCTTTTTTAAAATTCAGTTATCTGGTTACTTAATTAAAAAATACACTTCCTTCCCATAAGAAAAAATTCACATGGCATAATTTTAAAATAGGAACTTAAGGAACAATATCTATATTATACCTAAATTTTGCTCTATGGACATATATTAAAGAGTATTCTTGTCTTCTTGATATATCTGTATTAAATAAATTGTGGAATTATAGAGTGTCCATATTTCTTAATCTCAGACTCTCAGCAGTACAATAAGCAATTAAGGATTGATATAATATGGGAGTTAACAAAATTGACCAGATAGTATTAGGTTTCATGATCAAGATGTCAGAATCAAACAATACAAACTTGTTGGCAAACATTTTTCAAATATATGATGATGTTCATTCATCATCCAAATTTTATTATAATTTCATAGGTTCAGAATACTGCAATGCATGCAGTTTATACATCTCATGCAAAGAGATTAAAGGTAGATCCAACGTACAAAAAGAAAATTTTCAACACAAGAATCTAAAACCAAAAATCTTAAAACCCCATACTTATTAAGGGACCCACCTATCAAAATCTTTAAATATTACTTACAAAATTCATGTTGAATTCACTGTAAGTCTATAATATATATTGATTATTCAAAATATATATGGGAGAGAGCCTGAGAAATAAGAGGGTCAAATCTGTCTTCTAATTTTCAAGAGTGGGTCTTGCATCTTCAAGCCAATAGTTCTCAAAGTGGCACCCATCATAATCTGTGGACACACCCCAAAAAGAAAAAGAAAAGAAAAAGAAGAAGAAGTAGGATTAGTAAATTACAGTAGCAGATACGTACATACACATTGTATGAAAACAGAATGTACATGCTTTGCCCTATTTACAAATTACACTATTTAAATTTGAAATATTTTAAATTTAGTTCTTTTACACTATTAATTTAGGTCCTTTTAACTTTCAATCGTTTTTAATGTAGTCATGTTGTCCACATCCATTCAATCTGCACCGTTATGTCAACAACGTTGTTTAGAAAGTGGGAAATACTAAAACTAATGACAAGATTGAAACAAAATTAGACAAAATGAGTAAATTGAAAACATATTAAAGTTAAAGGACAAGAATGAAAAAAACATTTTAAGAATACACCACAGGTGGCTCAAACAATGGTGGGCTTGGAACAAATATAGTGGGGGCTGGTGTATCTGTAGTTGGGCTTGGAACATAGCTTCATGTATGGGCTGGGCTCAATATAAGGTGGGCTTAAATATAGGCCCTAGTGGGCTTGGAAAATTTTCTGGGGGATTTGTGGTTGGCGGGCTGGGGATCATGCCGGTTGGGCTTGGAGGTGGGCTTACGGCTGGAAGAATTGGTGGGAGACAGTAAAATGGTGATGGTACTGTGGATAAGTACAATATGGAGGTGTATTTTCAGGCAAGGGCATTGGACCTAGTGACTCAAATGGTGGTAAAGAAAATGGTGAACTCAAACTCAGGGCTGGGCATAGGAAACACAAGCCAACTGCTTCAACCATGATTAACACCAAGACTCGTTTTAGGACAAGTCATTTGGTTGAACTTTATTACACAGAAAATTGCTTGCAAGATTTTAAGGGTATATGAACCAAATTGGCACAAATTCATACTTTTTGACACACCAAAATCACACCGCCAGACATATCAACCCCAATTTAAATAATTGTAAAACAAGATATAGAAAAAGAAAAATTACCCAAAAGAATTTGGAAAAGAAAAAAAAAAAATCTGAAATAGAAGTTGACAATATAAATTATCAAACATATTAGCTACAAAATGAAAAGATTCCAGAACCCAAACAGAGAATAACTCAAACACAATCAAAGATTCAAAATAATATTCTACATCGATCCTAAATGCCCATCAAATAAGCCAAAACCCATATATCTAAATCATCAGTTCTTTAAAACACGAAAACTAAAAAGAAAAAGAGCATAGGGATATCATCAAACACACGGAAATTACATTAAAAAAAAAAAACACTTATAACAACCAAAAACCGAAACAGAACGACAGATAACGAAAATCTTACATACCTCAAACGAAGACCCCAAAGGCTGAATTTTCCATCTTCAAACTTCAATTTTTTTCCAGCCCCAATTTCCTTTTCCAACGAACCACTTTCAATGCAATTATTAGTGCTATCCTGTCTTTGATGTCATCACAAAAACGAAAATACCAATGCCTCCATGATTTCTTCACCAGCAGGGTGCCACAAACACTCCAGAATCCTACAACAAACCCAAATCCAACGCAAACATAGAACCATAGCCTTTCAGAATCATCTCCACCGTGCTTGTCTTCAAGATTGCCACTAATAAAATTTGTCTCATCAGATGTTTCATCTCCATGGCACTTGGTTAGAAGAGGAGAGCCACACAATGAAGGGTTGCCCTCATAGATGGATGCATCATTTAGTGTTTGGAGCTGATTGCCAGACGGGATTCTTCCAGCCAAGTTGTTGAAAGACAAGTTCAAATGTGCCAAAGAGGTCAAAGAAGACATGCTTTCAGGAATAGGTCCAGAAATATTGTTGTTTGAGAGATCTAGCGTTTCTAGCCACCGCAAGTTCCCAATATTATTGGGAATCTTTCCAGTTAGATGATTCATTGATAAGTTTAGCGTACCTAATCCCTTGAGACTTGTTATTTCATCAGGAATTATTCCTGTCAAATTGTTCGCTGAAAGATCAATGGTGTTAACAAATTTGAGAGTAGTATCATATTGCAGCTCTCTTCCTTTTGTCACTATGATTGCTTTTTCAATATATATCAAGTCTGGATCCAAAGAGTTGTATTGATCAATGTTGTTGCTGTAAACCAAAGTAGTCAAATTATTTAAACAGTCTGGAATGCCTCCAAAAAGATTGTTTTGTGCAATATCTAGGATGTGAAGGAATGAAAGATTGCACCATACTTGAGGGATGATTCCACTGAATAGATTTGACCGTAAACGTAGAATTAAGATATTTGGTCCTATCCATGATGGAAGGTTCCCTGATAAATGATTCCCACCAAGATCAATGCTTAAAAGAGAACATTTTTGTAAAGTAGAAGGAATTTCTCCATAAAGATGGTTGTTGCTCAGCACTAATATAGAAAGGGAACTCAAGAAACCCATTGATCTCGGAATTTTTCCATGCAGGTGGTTATATGAAATATCCATAACCTGCAAACTTTGTAACTCACTCCAATGATTAGGGAGCTCCCCTGAAAGTTGATTGCTCTTGAGGTAAAGTATTTTAAGATAGACCATTTTTTGTATGGATGATGGAATTTTACCATTGAGATGGTTCTCCGACAAATCTAAAAGTTGCAAGCATGGCATTAGATCACCAATATCTGATGGGATAGGGCCTAAAAAAAAATTGCTTTTTAAATATAGTTGGGTCGCATTAGTAAACCAAAGTGGGATAGGACCCTTGAAGCAATTATAACTTAGATCAATAATATTTAAATTTGGATATACTAATTGGTGTGGCAACATCCTTGTGATTTGATTGTTGGATAGATCCAAGTCAGTGAGTCGAGAAGATATCCTAGAGAACCATTCATCATGTATAGTGTCTGCGATTCTAACATTTTTAAGGTTGACATACATGAGCTCATTTTGAACTTGAAGCCACACAGGAAATTTGGGGCCAACGAGACAGCTTTCTAGTTCCAGAGTTTTGAGCCTAAAAGGAGGAACCAAGTTATAAGTCACATTGAAAACTAGAGAGTGGTTGGTATAAGTTGTTAGTATAAAATCTTCTAGTCTTGATAGATTTTTCAATTGGGTTTCTGTGATGACACCTTTCCAAGAATTCACACTGAGATCCAAGGTGACAAGTTTTGAGAGTCGGCCAAAACTTTCGGGAATGGTTCCATTCATCTCATTAAAAGAGAGGTCCAACTGCTGCAAGGATGACAAGTTGCCAATAGAAGGTGGAATTGAACCCCAAAAAGAGTTGCAATAGAGATTGAGGTATCTCAAGCTCTGAAGTCTCCCCAATGAATCAGGAATGTTTCCCGACAACTTATTGAGACTCAAATCTAGGGACTCCAGGATATTGTTCAGGCAAGTTGAGAAATTATCTAAAAATCCATCAATATTGGTCGATTTAAGAGATAAAGTCTTCAATTTACAAAGATTTCCTAAAAGGCTTGGCAAATTACCCGTGATGTATGGATTTTCACTCAAATCAAGGTGCTCAAGATTTCTTAGGTTCACAAAATTGCATGGAATGGTACCTTGTAAAGAATTAAAGCTGAGATCAAGAATTGTGAGGCTCGTAAGATTAAACAGCCACTGAGGTATGGAAGAGTTAAATTGGTTTTTTGATAAATCAAGGACAAAAAGAGATGTGAAATTGACAAATGGAAGAGAAGGTGGTAGGCAGTCAAACTCACACTCAGATAAATGTAACTCATGAAGGGAAGGAAACATATTAACTGCATGCAGCCAATTTGCTCTGTAAGGTTGAAATTATTCAACCATCTAATTGGCTTTATTCCATACCAAATCTGCTTGTAATTCAGCATTTAGTAACCCTGTATTTAGGTGGGTTTGATGTAAGGGTAGTGAGTGAGATAGAGTGAAGATTGCTCAAGAGTGTGCAAGAAAACAGAGACTCGTGGCTGGGACTCGCGGGTGACTCGCGGCTGCAAGCCGCCAGACGCAGCACACGTGCCAAGCATGCTGGAAGGTGAACAGTCATGCTAGCTGGAGCACTACAGGACAAAACAGGACAACTGGCCATACGGTTATCTCGCGACTGGATCTCGCGACTTGGTCAAACTGCGAGGTTAAGCCGCGAGCCACCCCTATTTTGTAAAACCTGACGTTTCACATTCCTCTCCCACTCCAGTATAAATACCCCTTTTACTCACGATTGAAAGAGAGCTTCCAGAGAGAATTTTAAGAGAGAAACCTTAAAGAAAAACAAGATTGATTCACCCACAATCTATACCTTAGAGTCTCTTCAAATTCCTCAACTCTCTTCCTCTCCATTGTCAAATCCTTGAGAGGCATTATACCAAACCTGGTTCTCACCATCATCATCACTGTGAGACAGCTGTTTGGGTTTCTGGGAAGCAGTTAGGAAGGAACCAATCTTCATTGGTTGATGCTACGGTCTAGTAGCGGAATCCGGGAAGCTAGAAAAGAAAAAGGTTCGGCGCAACCTCGTTGGAGCAAGAAGCTTGGAGGGCTTAGGTGCACTGGGTAGATTAGGCTTGGAGGGTTTATTACTGTCCATGTATCCCAACTGTATTTTCTAGTGGATTGCTTACCGCTTGGAGGGCGGCGGAAAGGTTTTACGCCGAGGGCTTCGGTTTCCTCTTCGATAACACATCGCGTGTTGTCTTTGTGTTTGCATCTTCCTTCATCTCTATCTTTGCCTTTTTATTATCTGCTGTGGATTGTATTTTGTTTTGACTTAGATAGTTTTTAACCAATTTCATATTATAGCATATGTTAAGTTTCCGCACACTAGTTGTTTGACATATTGCTTGAATTGGTTAAGTTGTAATTTGGGGGTTTAAACGTTCAAATGTGTTTATACACGTTTTTGAACTTTCAATTGGTATCAGAGCAGGTACACTGCTATTGGTTTCATTACCATTGTGTGATCCTTGACTCCCTTTTGAGATGGATAGGTCTCAATCCCTAAATGCACCTCCATATTTTGATGGAAGTAATTATGCTTTTTGGAAGATTCGCATGAGAGCTTTTCTGTGTTCTATTGATGAATCTGTTTGGGTTGCTATTGAGATTGGTTGGACCAGACCTGAGGCAGCCAAATCCACTTGGGATAAGGCAGCACTTGCTGCATCTAATGCTAACAGTAAAGCACTCAATGCTATTTTCTGTGGTGTGTCTCCAGATGAATTTCACAGGATTTCTCACATTACCGTTGCCAAAGAAGCATGGGAGATTTTGGAAACCACCTATGAAGGCACGAAGAAAGTGAAAAAAACCAAGTTACAAATGCTGACCACTCGGTTTGAGGAGCTCAAAATGAGTGAGGATGAGTCTTTTGACTCTTTCTATGGGAAGCTAAATGAGGTGGTTGTCAGCAAGTTCAACTTGGGGGAGAAAGCGGAGGATTCAAAAATTGTAAGGAAGATCCTTCGATCATTGCCGGAAAGTTTTCGTGCTAAAGTAACGGCGATTGAAGAGAGCAAGGACCTTGATGACATCAAAGTACAGAAGCTGGTTGGTTCTCTGCAGACTTATGAGATGTCGTTGCCCAATCAACGGAAGAGTAAATCTCTTGCTCTAAAGACCATTAATGAGAAGGTGGAAGATCAAGACTCATCGGGAGAAGATGTGGTTGACAAAGATGTTGCATACCTTGTCAAAAATTTCAGAAAGTTCTTGAAATTCAAAAATAATGGCAAATTTGATGATAAAAGAAAATTCCAAAGTTCTGGAAGGGAGAATAGGGAATTCAAAAAGAAAGATGGAAAATAATCCCAACCCACACAAGGTGTCACTTGCTTCGAATGTAATGGGCATGGACACTTTAAGAAGGAATGTCCGAATTATTTGAAATCGAAAGGTAAAGTGTATGCCACGACTTTGAGTGACTCGGATTCGTCTGACTCAGAATCTGAAGAGAGCTGTGATGGAGAGGGGAACTATTCGGCTTTTATGACTATTGCTCATGTTGAGTCTTCAGATGAGTTGAATCTGCTTGTACGAGACCTTGGAGAACATAGTGATGATGAATCACTAGGAATTGTTGAAGAATCAGATGCTAAAGAAAATGAAAGCACAGCAAATCTTCAAGAGAATTATAACTCACTCTTGGAGAAGTCGGGTGAGTACACAAGGGTGGCCAAGACTGCTGTGAGAAAAATGAAGAAGGCTGAGGAGGACTACAAAAGTCTCCTAATCCGATATAGGGAGGCCAAATGTGAGATAGAAACACTGAATGGTGAGTTGTCCGAAACTTACACAAAAGTGAGATTTCTTGAGAATGAGGTTGTGCAAGCAAATGCTAAAGTAGAGAGGGTCACCACCAAGAAGCTAGATGATGTTATCTCATCTCAAAAGAGCTTTTCAGACAAATCCGGATTGGGATATACCGGAGGAAGTAGTTCATCTGGAAATGTCACTAAAGAAGTGAAGTTTGTAAAGGCCAAAGATCCAGTTGTAGCTGACCTTACTGATGAGAAGCTCAAGGTGGAGGAGAAGAAGAATGTGGTGAACCAACGGATGCTGAATCCCCGTAATCAATCTGTGGGCAGGTCTGAATCTCGTGCCAAGTCACGCCCACGACCACAAAGAGGTCCTAGAGTAACTTATGTATGTCATTATTGCGGACTTCAAGGGCATACTCGACCAAATTGCCAAAAGCTGAGAGCAAAGAATAGTGCAACTCCTCAAAGGTCAAGAGGACCTAGAAATGATAGAAGAAATTGGGCAGGTGATCAATCTAGAGATCTGAATGGTGATCCCGGAATGATGAACGTGATGAAGATGATTGGTGCATTCACCAACTGCTTGGAAAGCTTCTCACGAAGGTTTGAAAGCCCTAACTCCCGTACCCAATTCTATAAGGAAATCACCCCAAACGCAAGTGACGTGTAGGTGAAAAAGGGTACTCATGCATAAGCATTACAACATATCCATGCATTAATACTTCCTATGCTTTGTGACAATGTTTGTTTGTTTTGCTTGCTGTTTTTGCTGTTGGTTGTTTGCTTGTCTACTTGTGCATTTTTTTATTTTGTCTTATCAATCTTTTTGTTTCTTGTGTCAAAAATCCAAAAATCACATAAAAATTAGAAAATCAAAAAGCTTGATTGACTTTGTTGAGTTTTTGTCTCAAAACTTGTTTTGCCTTGTACCTTTGTGCTAATGGTTTTGTGCATTTTCGAGCATTGCTTGTTTTCATGCACTCATATCACTATGGGAAAAATCTTGAAATCTATGTGATTGTTGTAAATAGATCTTCAAACTTGTCATGAATGATTAGTGAATGGTTATGTTGATCTTGAGACATGCATAGACTTGTGTCTATATATCTTCCCACTATTTATTTATGTTTTTGCTAAAAAGAGCTCACCAAATGTAAATCTCCAAATGAAAAGAGATATTGAGCTGCAAAAGCCTGTCGCACATTCTAGTATTCGACTAGGAAAAAGGGTAAGCGACTTTATATTAAAGAAAATGTTTATTCAAAAAGCCAAAGGCTTGTTCATTAAAGTGAAATGTCAAATATCACTCTCACAATGAGAGGTGATTGCCTCAAAAGATCGAAAAGATCAAATGTTATGATTAAAAGTGGAGTCAAATGTAAAACTCCAAGTTATGTTATCAAGTTTTGTGGGAGGTCATATATACATATTTCTATAATTGAGATTGGTCACATGATCTAGTGCTAATTGTGTATGTCTTGGTTGAATTGATCATTGAAGCTTCACATTAGACAAAGGACTATCTCATTGTTGATATCCACACACAACACACAAGTTTATGTTCAATAAATGTCATATTCATTTGTGTGATTGTACTTGATGAAAAGTGTTTTCACATGCTCAATCTTTGTTAATTCAAGCACAAAAATATTTTTGAGTGTTTTAGGTGTTTTTGTGAAAGTATTTTGTTTTTAGAAAGTATTTTGTTTGAAAAATCTGAAAATTTCAAAAATCCAGTTTTGCCCTGTTTTGGCGGCTAAGTCGCGGGTATGTCAAGTCGCGTCTTCGCGGGTCATTTTTGGCGGCTTGTTCGCGAGTGGAAGGTCCAGTCGCGAGGGTTACTCAAAGATTTTCGCGGCTCAGCTCGCGACTCACTCGCGGGTAGACCTTCCAGTCGCGAAAAACACTTAAAAATTTTTTTCAAATTTTTGTCCTTGAGTGTCTTGGCGGCTTGAACTGGCGACTGTGTGGCGACTTAATCAAGTCGCGAAAAACGCGTGTTTGGCAGAAATAGGAGCAGTTTTTAAATCTTTTTCAGTTTTCCCTCGAACATTTGTGACTGTTCATCTTCTCTCTAAACTATCTCCCTCCCAAACACTCCGTGCTCCCATTTCCAAATCCATTGTTGCATATTTTCTGCTCAAATTCTTCAAGTCACAGGTATGGGTTTTCAGTTTTGAACTCATTTCTACTTGATTTTGTGTTTTTCCCCTTGATTTTTCGCATATGTTTATGATTTAGAAATGGGTTTGTGTTTCGGCTATTGCTCTTTGTTCATGCTTAGCTTGCGGATGCTGTTGCTAATAGTTTGTTTTGATCTTGGTTGTTTCCTTTTTGGTCTTCATCCTGTGCTTAGCTAAGTGTGTCTTTTATTTTATCTGATCTTGAGTTGTTGAGTTGTTTCAAAATGTTCCGTTTGATGATATGTGTTTTACTATGCTGAATGTGCTTGTTCTATTGTGTTAATCTGTTGGGAGCATCTGTTAGTTTCAAAATGCTGATTGTGAGTCATATCATTTTTCCATTATATGTCTCAATGACATATATCTGCCTTTAGGATAGTTTCTCCATGTTGTTCTTGTGTTTCCCATTTTAGGCTTGTTTATCCATGTGGTTGATCTAAGTAGCTTATTGTTTAAGTGTTCAAGTTCATCTGTGTGGCTGTAATCTCTTTATTAATTACATGGTACTGACTAGGTCTACACATATATTGTTCTATGCTGTTGTGGCCTCTTCTGATTGTTCACAGATGGCTCCCTCACCTCCAAAGAAGAAAACTCCTGCAAAGAAGGCTGACAAAAGATTGAAAATGGATTCTAAACTGTTTAGGTCAGTTCATCACTTTGAGAGATACAAGGATATCTTCTTGAAAGCAGGAATTATTCAAGAAAGATTTGTAGATTTGGAGGACTTAAGACAATCCTTTATCCCCAGCTGTTTTGAAGGAAGAGGATGGGAAAAGCTTCTGAGTGATTTCCCTGTAGTGTGTGAACCCCTGATTAGGGAATTTTATTCAAATGCTGTGATAAAGGAGAATGAGTTAAGTTGCTGGGTTAGAGGTAAAGAATTCATTTTGGATGCACATGTCATAGATGATGTGCTAGGGCTTGAAGGATTAGAAGATCAGGAATTTATCAATTACAAGGATAGGAGTGTTTCTATTGAAACAGTTCAACAAAGGATAGGTGGGCAGAGAGAAGGGAAATGTTTGAATACCACTGCCTTTCCAGTGGACATGAAGTGTCTAACAATAATCATGATGTTTAAACTCTATCCCATAAAGAAGTTGACTACAATCAACTGTGTTAGAGCAATTTTTCTGATGGATCTCAAAGAAAAGAATTTCATTGACATAAGTTCCCACATATATGATACCATTGTGGATGAGACAAGAACAACCTCTAGGCCAAAGTTGATCTTTCCCAGTTTGCTAATGAGGATTTTTAGAAGGAAGGGTGTTCCAATCCCTCAAGACATCAGTCCCATGTCCACACCCTCTGCAATTAACAAGCTTACCTGTAAAAGGATAAGTGTTAGGCTTCCAGGAGAAGAAGATGAAGGTGATGAAGGAGAGGGTGTCCCAATGGAGATTGAAGCAGAGGCAGCAGGGCATGCATCAACCTCAACACCCAGGAGGAGTGGCAAAAGGTCTAGAGCATCAACTTCTTCAAATACACCTCTAGATGCTTTCCAAATCATTCTGGAACGACTTGATGGGATCAGAGAAGTCCAGACTGAGCACTCTGAGAGGATGAGAGCCATGCAGGACCAGATTGATGTTTTGTCTGCAAAACTTGACAGCTTCACCACTCAGCATGAATAGTGACCCTTTGGCCATTCCGGTCAAAAAGGGGGAGATGACATTGATGATGAGAAGCAGAAAAGTAACTCTTAAGGGGGAGTAATGTGTTGAGGGGGAGTTGTCAAAGTTGTCAAAATCAGAGACTTTGTTTATATATGCTTATGTTTTGGGTATTTAATGTTTTTATGGGTTTGATACACTGTGTTTTTGGTGTATAGTTGTTTCTAACTCTTAACATATTCTCTTGGTTTAAACTTTAATATTTTTTGATGGTGTTTTTCAGGATGTTTTTGTGTTTGTACCCATGTGCTTTTGTAAGCTTTTAGGGTTAATGTTTTATGCATAGGTTTGTAGGCTTTATGGTATGTACCTTGCTTATTGCAGCCTTTATGCTATGTTGAAATCAGTACTTTAATCTAAATGTCTTGCATTTTGATTTATGTACTGTCACTCTTGTGCCCTTGTAGGATTGTTCCTAGATGCATATACCTTGTGTATTATGCATTGGTTGAGTGTTGAACATATAAGTGCCTTGCCTTGTGCTTGTTAACTTGTATGTCCTTGTGTTCATTCCAAGTGTGAATGAGCACTGTGATCACTACCTTGTGGTGTTCACTTGGTTGATCAAGCCATGGTTTGTTTCTTAACTCCATCTTTGCTTGATCACATATTGCCTGTTTCATATGCATTTTATAATTTTCTGCTTACAATGATCATGGTGTATTGTTGTGTTTCAGGAGTATTATGTCCATATGATTCAAGTGCTTCACAGCTTCTAGAGTTAGGTGTGAGTGAGTTTTGTTCAACTGTTCCCAACTCACATGTTAAGTCTAGAGTCTGTTTTAGGGTTTTGTCACGGAATAGCCAAAGGGGGAGATTGTAAGGTTGAAATTATTCAACCATCTAATTGGCTTTATTCCGTACCAAATTTGCTTGTAATTCAGCATTTAGTAACCCTGTATTTAGGTGGGTTTGATGTAAGGGTAGTGAGTGAGATAGAGTGAAGATTGCTCAAGAGTGTGCAAGAAAACAGAGACTCGCGGCTGGGACTCGCGGGTGACTCGCGGCTGCAAGCCGCCAGACGCAGCACACGTGCCAAGCATGCTGGAAGGTAAACAGTCATGCTAGCTGGAGCACTACAGGACAAAACAGGACAACTGGCCATACGGTTGTCTCGCGACTGGATCTCGCGACTTGGTCAAACCGCGAGGTCAAGCCGCGAGCCACCCCTGTTTTGTAAAACCTGACGTTCCACATTCCTCTCCCACTCCAGTATAAATACCTCTTTTACTCACGATTGAAAGAGAGCTTCCAAAGAGAATTTTGAGAGAAAAACCCTAAAGAAAAACAAGATTAATTCACCCACAATCTATACCTTAGAGTCTCTTCAAATTCCTCAACTCTCTTCCTCTCTATTGTCAAATCCTTGAGAGGCATTATACCAAACCTGGTTCTCACCATCATCATCACTGTGAGACAGCTGTTTGGATTTCTGGGAAGCAGTTAGGAAGGAACTAATCTTCATTGGTTGATGCTACGGTCTAGTAGCGGAATCCGGGAAGTTAGAAAAGAAAAAGGTTCGGCGCAACCTCGTTGGAGCAAGAAGCTTGGAGGGCTTAGGTGCATTGGGTAGATTAGGCTTGGAGGGTCTATTGCTGTCCATGTATCCCAACTGTATTTTCTAGTGGATTGCTTACCGCTTGGAGGGCGGCGGAGAGGTTTTACGCCGAGGGCTTTGGTTTCCTCTTCGATAACACATCGCGTGTTGTCTTTGTGTTTGCATCTTCCTTCCTCTCTATTTTTGCCTTTTTATTATCTGCTGTGGATTGTATTTTGTTTTGGCTTAGATAGTTTTTAACCAATTTCATATTATAGTATATGTTAAGTTTCCGCACACTAGTTGTTTGACATATTGCTTGAATTGGTTAAGTTGTAATTTGGGGGTCTAAACGTTCAAAGGTGTTTATACACGTTTTTGAACTTTCATGCTCCTGTGAGATTTCGTCCCCCCATATCTAGGTACCTCAAAGAAGAGAGACTTGGCAGCCAATCCAAATTTTCGGCTTCCATGTTGAAGCTGTTGCTATGAAGGTCAGGGACTTCCATGTTGAAGCTGTCTCTATGAAGGTCAAGATGCATCAGGCTCGACAAATTTCCAAGATGAGGAAGAATTTCCTTAGGAAATTGTGCATGAAAGAGAGACAGATACATCAGGTTCTCTAGCATACCAAAAACTCCAGGATTATGAAGGTAAGCAATATTATTCCAGCTTAGATCCAAGTAATTTAAATATTTCAAGTGAATCAAAGAAGAACTTATCTTTCCAAACGAGCACAACTGGCGATATCTCTTCTTTTTACAGCTTAGATCGAGTTTGGTAACATGACCTGATTGGTTGTTGCACTCCACGCCTCTCCATTGGCAGCAATCCTCACCAACCCAAGAAGAAAGCCTACCCAAATGATCAGTTACACCTTTCTTGAAGCTGAGAAGTGCTTGTCTTTCAGTGTAGATGCATTTGATATTAGCCCGACTCTGATCTTCACTGCATGAACTGGGTTTGAATATCCCCAAAGGTGAGGATCCAAACAAGGACAAAAGAAGAAATACAACAACAAAATTAAGATTAGCCATAGAGTTCTAATAGTTAGTGTTGTAAGTGAATAATGATTTATAGGAAGCAAAAAAAGCCATGCTACATGATTGATAATTATCAATTATCAGTGTCAAGAGTGAAGTCACCGTAGATTGGTCTAGCCTATAAATTATATTGACCTTTGTTGTTTTTTCCATATGGATTGGAGGAGAAATTAGCGGAGTGAAAGTTTTTCCACATGGTTTGTGGTAACCGACCGTGGAAGAAACCTTAGTTGCAGGTCGTGCATACACATTATCATTTGAGTGTGAATGATGTTTATTTCACAGACACATTATTGCACGTATAGCACACAATTGCGATTTTGCATTTGCACATTGCACTCGTGATTTGAAGTCACATTTTTTCAATTATAATAATGTGTACACTAGTTATTACCTTGATACTTAGAAATTGTGACATCGAGTCACAAGTTCAGTGCAAAATTGTGCATGTGTATAGTGTAAAATAGTACGTGCGCACTAGTTATTACCCTTTGATGCTAAGTGTGCATTTGATATTGGTTTAAAAAGTTAGTTTTTTTTACTATACAGTTTATTTTTACTATTATTCATGAGTCTCATTGAATTTTTTTGTATTATTCATAGGTTCCACTATACTATTTCAGCTACTTTTTAGTTTTAGTTGCAATATTTTCAGGAAAAAGTTTTCAGTTTTAACTAAATAAGCTGTTTCCAAATAAACAATACAAAAATTTTGATAACTTTCTTTTATATTTGTTGAGTTGATAAGCTTTCACTAGTTTTTATATGGGTCTACCACTAATATTACTTTTAATCTACTACTGACAATTTGCTATACAATATGTGTCAAATTTTTTGTCTCTAGACCTCCTCCCAGCGTTTTCCACACGGATATGTCTTATGTTTGCTAAACGTAAACAATGGACTTTGACTCATTACTTAGAATTTTGTTTGTTTGTTTTTTTATACTAAACGTAAACAATGGGCTTTGACTCATTACTAAGAATTTTGATTTTGATTTTTTATTTTTTACCGAGATACTCAGTTCATGATTAAGATGTGAGTATCAAACAATTCAAACCTGTTGACGAACATTGTTCAAAGCCATACATATAGCTGTAGCATTTTAATATTAAACGATTAGCTCTAATATTTTTATGAATAATAAGTTTAGAAAAATTAAATGTAAAGATATTAAAAATAATGCGGTAGATGAGGAGTTAGTACTATAGTCAAATGAGAAGTTAGTGTGGGGACTGAGCTTGGAGTTAGGGGGTTGAAGTATTTAAAAAAAAAAAAAAAATCATTATAAAATTCTAAATAAGCATCTACTTAGCATTCACTAATTGTCAACAAAGACACAAATACAAAATCATTGTTTCATAATACATTACAATATAATTATTTATGAAAAGATAACTCGGTGTGCATCTATGATGCTTGCGTTTATTGCTGAGTAAGGGCCAAATTATTTTGTTTAAAATTTTTAAAAGGGTCAAGTTTTTTTTTTTAGGTAAAATTGGTTGATTGGACTAATTTATTTTTTTAGTTTTACTATTGATAATTTATGTTGTTGGGCTTTCTAATTTTGTTTTAGGATTTAGATCTATAAAATCTTTTATGGCCTTTAAAATGATCAATAATATTGTTAAGGGGGGTCATGTATAATTTTATTAAACCAAATTGCTAAAATTTGCGCGTGTGCACACACACATATACATACTAATATTGGGGGGAGGGTGGGGGGAGGGGAATTGTCCCCCAAGGTCCAAGAATAATTCTATCCTTGAGTTAGTGCTAGATTGCAAGGAGTTCTTGCCCATGTTGGGCAAAGTGGTACCTCCCCTTACCACAAAGGCTTGGGGTTTTTCCATTGACTCACTAGTTTGAGCCTTGGGGGTGGGTTTTAGGTATTAGAGTTTTTAAACTAACTCAAAATATATGTAGAATTTCACATTGTTAAAAGAGAGACTCCTATTCCTCAAAAGAAAAAAGAAAAAGAAAAAGAGAGACTCCTTATTTAGTTATAAGTGTGGTGTTTAATATGCCTCAAATGAATTGGGTCACATACGTACATAGGGGGAGAGTGAAGAGATGAGATGGATGAGGCAAGTTAGAAAAGGTTTGTTGCCCCAATATTGGGCTTTGCCAACCAAGAGGACTTAAATCTTCTTAAAAAGAGTGAAAACCTCACCTCAGTCTAATGGTGTTTAGATTTTTCAAAAAAAAAAATTGTAATATTTTAATTTTGTTTCTCCCTTATATTTTTATTGTACTGCACCAACACACACTCACACACACATATATATTTTGTTCATTCATCATCCAAATTTTATTAATTTCATATGTTCAGAATACTGCAATGCATGCAGTTTATACATCTCATGCAAAGAGATTAAAGGTAGATCCCACATACAAAAAGAAAATTTTCAAGACAAGAACCTAAAATCAAAAATCTTAAAACCCTAAACTGACAAGGGACCCACACCCACCTATCAAAATCTATAAATATTACTTACAAAATTCATGTTGAATTCACTGTAAGTCTATAACATATATTGATTATTTAAAATATATATGGGAGAGAGCCTGAGAAAAAAAGAGGGCCAAATCTGTCTTCTAGTTTTCAAAAGTGGGTCTTGCATCTTCAAGCTAATAGTACTCAAAGTGGCACCCATCATAACCTGTGGACACCCAAAAAAAAAAAAAAAGAGTAGGATTAGTAAATCACAGTAGCAGATACGTACATACACAATGTTTGAAAACAGAATGTACATGCTTTGCCCTATTTACAAATTACACTATTTAAATTTGAAATATTTGAAATATATAGTTTTTTTGCACTATTAAAGTTAAAAGGACAAGAATGAAAAAAGACATTTTAAGAATACACCACAGGTGGCTCAAACAATGGTGGGCTTGGAACAAATATAGTGGGGGCTGGTATATATGTAGGTGGGCTTGGGACAAAGCCTCATGGGCTGGGCTCAAAATAAGGTGGGCTTGGAACATAAGTAGTTGGAAATGGTACACTGCTAGGTGGGCCTGAAAAAATTTCGTGGGGATTTGTAGTTGGCGGGCCAGGGATCGTGCCAGTTGGGCTTGGAGGTGGGCTTAGGACTGTGAGAATTGGTGGGAAATAGTAAAATGGTGATGGTACTGTTGAAAAGTAAAATATGGAGGTGTATTTTCAGGCAAGGGCATTGGACATCAAGGTTTTCAAATCCGGACCGTTCATTGAACCGTAAAAAGAAAAGATTTAAGGTTTTTGAGGTCGAACCGAAATCAAACCGGGGTCGAACCATGATTACGTCATAATTAATTTAATAATTAATTAAAGCCTAAATATAGATATTAAATTTATAAAATTAGCAAAATTGACAATATATCTATATATGTGAGGGAAATTTAATGATTTTCAAGCATATATTTAATAATTAAAAAAGAAAGTTAATAAAATAAAATAATAATCATGAAAACATTAAAATTTATGATTAATTTTTGAAGTAAAGTTGAATATCTTTGAAGGATTTTAATTATAATTTTTTTTATTCCTTGTAAGAGATAGATAATTTAATTAAGTAGAATAAAATTGTGTTAAGTTGTTTTTTTTTTAAAAAAAATTGCTAAGGGGTTGGACTGTACGGTTCTCACCGGTTTGTACGGTCCAACCCCGGTTTAGGGGTTCACGGAATTAACAAAAAGTCCGGTTCTTTAGGCTTAAAAAACTGGTTTTCACGGTCTGACCTCCCAGTCCGGTCCAGTTCTGAAAACCATGTTGGACATAGTGACTCGAATGGGGGTAATGAAAATGGTGAACTCAAACTCAGGGTTGGGAATAGGAAACACAAGCCAACCGCTTCAACCATGATTAACACCAAGTCTCGTTTTAGGACAAGCCATTTGGTTGAACTTTATTACACACAGAAAATTGCTTGCAAGATTTTAAGGGTATATGAACCAAATAGGCACAAATTCATACTTTTTGACACCCCAAAATCACACCGTACAATACTTAGGTGTTGTTCCTTAGGTTTCCATTTTAAAATTCTGTCATGTGGATTTTTTTTCATGAGATAGAAATATATTGTCTAATTAAGTAACCACATGGCTAAATCTTAAGAGAGAAACCTAAGGAACAGCACCTAAGGTACTGTACATAAATTTTGTCAATTTAAATAATTGTAAAACAAAATATAGAAAAAGAAAAATTACCCAAAAGAATTTGGAAAAGAAAAAAAAAAAAATCTGAAATAGAAGTTGACAATATAAATTATCAAACATATTAGCTACACAATGAAAAGATTCCAGAACCCAAACAGAGAATAACTCAAACACAATCAAAGATTCAAAATAATATTCTTCATCGATCCTAAATGCGCATATAAACTTCAAATAATCCAATACCCATATATCTAAATCATCAGTTCTTTAAAACACGAAAACTAAAAGGAAAAAGAGCATAGGAATATCATCAAACACACGGAAATTACATTAAAAAAAAAAAACAAAAAACATTTTTAACAGCCAAAAACCGAAACAGAACGACAGGTAACGAAAATCTTACAAACCTCAAATGAAGACCCAAAAGGCTGAATTTTCCATCTTCAAACTTCAATTTTTTTCCAGCCCCAATTTCCTTTTCCAACAAACCACTTTCAAAGCAATTATTAGTGCTATCCTATCTTTGATATCATCACAAAAACGAAAATACCAATGCCTCCATGACTTCTTCACCAGCAAGGTGCCACAAACACTCCAGAAGCCTACAACAAACCCAAATCCAACGCAAACATAGAACCATAGCCTTTCAAAATCATCTCCACCATGCTTGTCTTCAGAATTGCCACGATTAAAATTTGGCTCATCAGATGTTTCATCTCCATGGCACTTGGTTAGAAGAGGAGAGCCACACAATGAAGGGTTGCGCTCATAGATGGATGCATCATTTAGTGTTTGGAGCTGATTGCCAGGCGGGATTCTTCCAGCCAAGTTGTTGAAAGACAAGTTCAAATGTGCCAAGGAGGTCAAAGAAGACATGCTTTCAGGAATAGGTCCAGAAATATTGTTGTTTGAGAGATCTAGCGTTTCTAGCCACCGCAAGTTTCCAATATTATTAGGAATCTTTCCAGTTAGATGATTCATTGACAAGTTTAACGTACCTAATCCCTTGAGGCTTGTTATTTCATTAGGAATTATTCCTGTCAAATTGTTCCTTGAAAGATCAATGGTGTTAACATATTTGAGAGTAGTATCATATTGCAAATCTCTTCCTTTTGTCACTATGATTGCTTTTTCAATATATATCAAGTCCAAAGAGTTGTATTGATCAATGTTGTTGCTATAAACCAAATTAACCAAATTATTTAAACAGTCTGGAATGCCTCCAAAAAGATTGTTTTGTGCAATATCTATGATATGGAGAAATGGAAAAACGCACCATTCTCGAGGGATGATTCCATGGAATAGATTTGACCGTAAACGTAGAATTAAGATATCTGATCTTATCCATGATGGAAGGTTCCTTGATAAATGATTCCCACCAAGATCAATGCTCCAAAGTGGACAATTTTGTAAAGTAGAAGGAATTTCTCCATAAAGATGGTTGTTGCTCAACACTAATATAGAAAGGGAACTCAAGAAACCCATTGATCTTGGAATTTTTCCATGCAGGTGGTTATATGAAATATCCACAACCTTCAATTTTTGTAACTCATTCCAATAATTGGGGAGCTCCCCTGAAAGTTGATTGCTCTTGAGGTCAATTATGCTAAGATCTTCCATTTTTCGTATGGATAATGGAATTTTACCACTGAGGAGATTCTCTGAGAGGTCTAAAATTTGCAAGCTAGGCATTAGATCACCAATATTTGACGGGATAGGACCTGCAAATGAATTGTTTTTTAAATATATTTCGACAGAATTTTTAGCAAGCCAAACTAGGATAGGACCTTTGAAGTAGTTATGACTTAGATCAATAAATTTTACATTTGGATGTACAAATTGTTGTAACAACTTCCCTGTGATCTGATTGTTGGATAGATCCAAGTCAACGAGTTGAGAGATCATAGAGAACCATTCCTCAGGTATAGTGTCTGTGATTCTAACGTTTTTAAGATTGACAATCGTAAGCTCATTTTGAACTTGAAGCCATACAGGAAATTTGGGGCCAATGAGACAGTTTTCTAGTTCAAGAGATTTGAGCCTAAAAGGAGGAACCCAGTTGTACATCACGTTAAAAACTAAAGAGTGGACTGTATAAGTTGTTAATACAAAATCTTCTAACCTTGTGAGATTCATCAATTGGGTTTCCGTGATGACACCTCTCCAGGAATTTGCACTGAGATCCAAGATGACTAGTTCTGAGAGTTGTCCAAGACTTGCAGGAATGGTTTCATTCATCTCATTAAAAGAGAGGTCCAAATGCTGTAAGGATGACAAGTTGCCAATAGAAGGTGGAATTGAACCCCAAAAAGAGTTGCGATTGAGATTGAGGTATCTCAAGCTCTCAAGTCTCCCCAATGAATCGGGAATGTTTCCCACCAACTTATTGAGACTCAAATCTAGGGACTCCAGGCTATTGTTCAGGCAAGTTGAGAAATTATCTAAAAATCCATCAATATTGCCGCCAATATTGGTTGATTTAAGAGATAAAGTCTTCAATTTACAAAGATTTCCAAAAACGCTTGGCAAAATACTTTTGATGTTTGGATTTTCACTCAAATCGAGGTGCTCAAGATTTCTTAGGTTCACAAAATTGTATGGAATGGTACCCTGTAAAGAATTAGAGCTGAGATCAAGAATTGTGAGGCTCGTAAGATTAAACAGCCACTGAGGTATGGAAGAGTTAAATTGGTTGTTTGATAAATCAAGGACAAAAAGAGATGTGAAATTGACAAATGGAAGAGAAGGTGGTAGGCGGTCAAGCTCACACTCAGATAAATGTAACTCATGAAGGGAAGGAAGCATATTAACTGCATGCAGCCAATTTGCTCCTGCGAGATTTCGTCCCCCCATATCTAGGTACTTCAAAGAAGAGACCCTTGGCAGCCAATTGAAATTTTCGTCTTGTATGTTGACGTTGTTGCTATGATGAAGGTCAAGATGCATCAGGCTCGACAAATTTCCAAGATGAGGAAGAATTTCCGCAGGAAAGGATGCGTAAGAGAGAGAGAGATACATCAGGTTCTCTAGCATACCAAAAACTGCAGGAATATGAATGTGGGCAATATTATTCCAGCTTAGATCCAAGTAATTTAAATATTTCAAGTGAATCAAAGAAAAACTTATCTCTGCAAACGAGCACGAAAGGATATATGTCTTCCTTTCACAGCTTAGATCGAGCTTGGTAACATGACCTGATTGGTTGTTGCACTCCACGCCTCTCCATTGGCAGCAATCTTCACCAACCCATGAAGAAAGCCTACCCGAATGATCAGTTACACCTTTCTTGAAGCTGAGAAGTGCTTCTCTTTCAGTGTAGACGCATTTGATTTTAGCCCGACTCTGATCTTCACTGCATGAACTGGGTTTGAATATCCCCAAAGGTGAGGATCCAAACAAGGAAAAAAGAAGAAATACAAGAATAAAGTTAAGATTAAGATTAGCCATATATGGAGTTATAATAGTTTATGTTGTAACTGGTAATGAAACCGCTAAAGATATGTAGTGATTTATAGGAAGCAAAAGGCCAATGCTGCATGATGAATATCTATCGGTGTGAACAGTGAAGCATGAAGTCACCGTATGAAAGTTTTTTCCATACGGTATTCAAGGAGAAATTCGTGGAGTGAAAGTTTTTCCACATGATTTGTACTTCCAACTTTCACTCCACACATGATTTGTACTTTGTAGAAACTTTTTTATTTTGGAAAAACCACTTTGTAGTAACTAATAAATCGTGACACTCAAAAAAAAAAAAAAAAAAAAAAAAAAAAAATAGACTACGCTTTTTTTCCACTCGGCAGTCAGTCAGTAGGTACAGCAATGGCCTTTGTTGTTTGATTAAATTTATAATTTAGAGTCTTTATACTTTATCTTTTGAATAAATTAATAAAGTGGTAGTTTTATTGCAAAAGAAAAATGAAAAGAAAAGAAAAACAGATAAAATTGGTCTCTACATTTTGGTAATAATCAATTTAGTTTATCTTATTTTCAAATTTCAACTTACAATTAATTTGGTTCAGACCGTCAAGTTACTAATGGAAAATACTTACATAACTAACAGATTGCTAAGTTAGTATATTTGAAGATTAAGTGGTTCATAAAACAATAATAAAATTTTTTAATTACTACTTAAATACCAATCAACATTTAATTTTTATTTAAGAAAGAAAAAGAATAAAAAAAAAATACTCTACAATTTTTAATTTTTCTTTCATTTTTTTTGGCAACCAATTAAACACATAATATACACAACCAAAACAAATCAACCAGTCAACCTTCAATTTCAATAGATCTTCAACCACAAATCAACAACAACCATTTGTTATTAAGGTTTTTGAGATAAAGAAAGATCTAAAACCTAAAATGGGTGAGAGGCTGAGCGGAACAGTGAAGTGGTTCAATAACCAGAAGGGTACGTATAGCCTACTCGAATGATCAGTTACTCCTTTCTTGAAGTTGAGAAGTGCTTCTCTTTCAATGTGAGGACCCAAACAAGGACAAAATAAGAAATACAACAACAAAATTAAGATTAGCCATGGAGTTATAATTGTTAATGTTGTAAGTGAATAGTGATTTATAGTAAGCAAAACTGCAAAAGCCATGCTACATTGGAAAAGTATAGGACTACAAAATTTTTTGATACTTCTTGCCACGACTGTGACGTAGCAGAGTGTAATTGATAAAGAAAAAATTGTGGGTCCATGTGTAAATGGTGATTAACCACTCATAATCTATCACGTCAAAATTGTGACAAAAGAGTTGTGGAATAATTTGTGATATGGAAGTACTCCATTTTACATGATTGATATTTATCAATTATCAGTGTCAAGAATAAAGTTACAGTTGATTGGTCTAGTCTATAAATTATAATGACCTACGTAAGGGTCATCAAATAGCCCATGACCCATGGGTTGGCCCAGTAGCCCGCTAGCCCACCAAGCTAATGGGTAGCCCAGCCCGGTAATATTGAAACCCGTGGGCAGCCCAGTAGCCCAATGGGATAGGCTATGGGTTGGTTTCTTTACCCATGGGCGCCCAGTGGGCCGGCCCGTTAGCCCAGCCCAGTAGCCCGACCCGTTAGCCTAACTCATTGCCCAAAATTTATAACAAAATAATTTGGGGGTTGGGTGAATGAGGGATTGAACTTTAGACATTATAAAAACTTTAAGACCACATACCTAACCACTAAATACTTGGAATGATTGTGATACAATATGCATAATAAATATATATTTTGGTATTAGTCTAGTAGCTTTGATTTTTAAAACAAAGTTACTAAGATGGCTGTTACCCTACCTCTGTGCCTCTGGAAAGAAAGTCATTCTTTCCTTTGATAAATTCCAGTTCTTTCCTTACAAGTTACAATTATAGAAGAAATTCCTTAAGAAAAAAAAAAAAAAAAAGCTTTCTGTTGGTTGGAAGAAATTCTTTCCTTAATGAGTTGATATTTGATTCTTCATATATTTCCTTTAAGAATTGATATTTTATTCTTCAAATATTTCCTTTAAGAGTTGATATTTAATTCAATGTATTTATTTATTCTTATCAATAAAAGTTAATTAATCTTATTTTAGTACCTTTTTAAGAGGTATGTCTTATTATTTTTTTTAATAGAATCTTTTTAGTAGATTTAATTGTTCAATTTGATAGTTTGTAATAATATATAATTATAATTTTTTTGGTTAAATTTTTATAACCCCATTGAAGACCTGTTAAAAATGTCCATGGGTAGCCATTAAACCCACCTTACTAGCCCAGCCCGCTAAAGCCCAAATAGGCATTGCCCATGGGTAGGGCCATGGGCTAGGGTTTTTCCATTTGGCCCGGCCCGACCCAGCCCATCGACTAGTCAACAGCTAGTTAAGCCTAGCCCATTAGACCCATGGGCCAAGTAAAAAGGGTCGGGCCGGCCCGGCCTGGCCCATTGATGAGGCCTAGACTTACGTTGTTTTTAGTAAGTCAACATAATGTTTTTTCCATACGGCTTGGAGGAGAAATTAGCGGAGTGAAAGTTTTTCCACATGGCTTGTAGTAACTGACCATGGAAGAAACCTGACTTGTGAGTCGTGGGTAAACACCGTGACCCTTTTTCCACTTATCCTTGTTTCGATGGAAAATTTGTGTAAAGATAATTTTTTTTTTTTTTTTTTTTTTGTATTTTTCAATGTTTGGTATTTGTGTAAAGATAATTTTTTTTTTTTTTTTTTGTATTTTTCAATGTTTGGTATTGGTAGCATTAAAAAAATGAATTAAAGGAAAACTATCTTTAATTAACATAAAAGTATGGCTTATTTTTAAAAACTGTTTCCCACTAATTTTTTTGGAAAACAACTCTATTTTATAGTAAGTTAAATAAGAGAAGTTAGAAGATTGTTTTTCCATTTATTTAAGGTTACTACTAAATATAAGAAAATGAGATAGTTTTATAAAAAATGATTTTTGGAAAATGATTTACTTTTTAGAAAATATCATTACTAAAACAAACCAAGTGAGTAGTCAAAGCACTAGCTTTGAGTGAGAGTGATGTTTATTTCACATACTATTGCATACAATGTACTCACACAATTGTGCACATGACTTAAAATCATGCTATTCAATTGCAAAAGTGTGTGTACACGATATTACCTTTTGATATTTATAAAACGTAACATCAAGTCACAAGTTTAGTGCAAAATTGTGTCTACTACTAATTAACATTACTTTTTTATTTATTACTAACGATTTGCTACACAACATATGTCAAACTTTCTCAAAGCATTTTCCACACGGATATGCTTTATGTTTGCTAAACGTAAACAATGGGCTTTGACTCATTACTTAGAATTTTGATTTATTCTTATTATTATTATTATTATTATTATTATTATTATTTTTACCGAGATACTCAGTTCATGATTAAGATGTGAGTATCAAACAATTCAAACCTGTTGATGAACATTGTTCATAGCCATATATATAGCTGTAGCATTTTTTTTTAGAGAGACTTTTAACCTCTGGCATCCGCTTCTGATGATAATTCTTTATCATCAGACCAAGACACCAATCAGTTTTTAGTGTAGGTGGAGATTAAACCTTAGATCTCTTATTCAACCATCAGAGACTTTACCAGTTGAACTAGTTGGAACCCACATAGCTATAATAAACGATTAACTCTAATATTTTTATGAATAATAAGTTAGAAAAATTAAATGTAAAGATATGAGAAATAATGTGGTAGATGAGGAGTTAGTGTGGGGACTGGGCTTGGAGTTAGGGGGTTGAAGCATAAAAAAAAAAATCATTATGAAATTCTAAATAAGCATCTATTTAGCTTTAGCATTCACTAATTGTCAACAAAGACACAAACACAAAATCATTGTTTCATAATACATTACAATGTAATTATTTATGGAAAGAAAACTCGGTGTGCATCTATGTTGATTGCGTATGTTATTGAGTAAGAGCAAATATGTATTTTTTTTTAATTTTTAAAAGAGCATTTTTTTTTTTTTGAGGTAAAATTGGTTGATTGAACTAATTTATTTTTTTAGCTTTGCAATCGATAATTTTTGATATTGGGCTTTTTAATTTTGTTTTAGGGTTTATATCTATAAAATTTTTTATGGCCTTTAAAATGATTAATAATATTGTTAAGGGGAGGCCAAGTATAATTTTATTGAACTAAATTTCTAAACACACACACTAGTGTTGGGAGGAGGGTAGGGGGAGGGGAATTGCCCTCCAAGGTCCAAGAATAGTTCTATCCTTAAGTTAGTGCTAGACTATTAGGAGTTCTTGCCCATGTTTGGCAAAGTTGTACCTCCCCTTGCCATGAGGGCTTGGGGTTTTTCCATTGACTCACTAGTTTAAGCCTTGGGGGTGGGGTTTAGGTATTAGGGTTTTTAAACTAAGGGTCCGTTTGGATATGGTTGAAAACTGAAACTTAAAACTGAAAAACACTGTAGCAAAATAATTTTTAAATGTGTGAATAGTACTGTGGGACCCATTTTTAATGAAAAAGTTGCTGAAAAGTGAAATTTGTGGGTCCATAAACAGTACGCGATGTGCACTGATTGGCTGAAAAAAATTAGAAAAGTCAAACTTTGCGGCTACTGTTTATTGAACAATGCATAAACAGTAGCCGCAAGTCTCAAAAACACGTGAAAAAAAATAAAAAAGAGGGAAAAATGCAGACGCAAACGCAAACGCGCTGGTTTTCAGCCCAATCCAAACTAAGCCTAACTCAAAAAATATGTAGAATTTCACAATGTTAAAAGAAAGAGTCATGTTCCTGAAAAGGAAAAAAAAAAAAAAAAAACAAAAAAAAAAAAAAAGAGACTCCTTATTTATTTATTTATAAGCGTGGTGTTTAATATGCCTCAAATGAATTTGGTCACATACGTGCATTTTTTGTGGGGGGGGGGGGGGGGGGGGGGGGAGAGTGGGGTTAAGTAAAGGGATGAGATGGATGGGGCAAATTAGAAAATGTCTGTTGCCCCAATCTTGGGCTTTGCCAACTTAGAGGACTTAAATCTTCTTAAAAAGAGTGAAAACCTCACCTCAGTCTAATGGTATTGAGACTACTCAAGAAAAAAACTTGTAATATTTTAATTTTGTTTCTCCCTTATATTTTTATTGTGCTGCACCAACACACACACTCGCACACACATATATATTTTGTTTATTCATCATCCAAATTTTATTAATTTCATATGATCAGAATACTGCAATGCATGCACTTTATACATCTCATGCAAAGAGATTAAAGCTTAAAGGTAGATCCCATGTACAAAAAGAAAATTTTCAAGACAAGAACCTGAAACCAAAAATCTTAAAACCCTAAACTAACAAGGGACCACCTATCAAAATCTATAAATATTACTTACAAAATTCATGTTGAATTCACTGTAAGTCTATAACATATATTGATTATTTAAAAATATATATGGGAGAGAGCTTGAGAAAAAAGAGGGCCAAATCTGTCTTCTAGTTTTCAAAAGTGGATCTTGCATCTTCAAGCTAATAGTACTCAAAGTGGCACCCACATAGCCTGTGACCACACATTAAAAAAAAAAAAAAAAAAAAAAAAAAGTAGGATTAGTAAAATACAATAGCATATGGAAACAAAATGTACATGTTTTGCCCTTTTGACCAAAAAAAAAAAACAAAAACAGTGAACAAAAATCCCAAGCAAAATTGTTTCAACTAGACTTTGTACTTTATCAAAGATTATGAGTTAAAATACAATCGTGGGTAAATTGCAAATTACAATTTTCAAATTTAAAACATTTTAAATTCAGTCCTACACTTTTTTTGTAAAAATAAAAAATTTAGGTCGTTTTAACTTCCATTCATTTCTAATATAGTCATTTCATCTACTTTTGTTCAATTCATAATGTTAACTGTTAAGTTTACAATATCGTTTTAGAAAGTGAAAAATACTAAAACTAATAACAAGATTGAACAAACTTAGACTAAATGAATAAATTGAAAACATATTAGAGTTCAAAGGATTAATTTTTTTTTTTTAAAAAAATAAAAAAATTAAAAGATTAAATTAAGAACTGATGAAAATTAGAGGGGTGACTCACTTGGATCAACAGTGACTAGAATGGCTGAGCCTCCAAACTCGCACGTGCCACCAGCCACTTTGGTCTTCTACCAGAAGCTATTGAAAGCATATGAAGCATGTGCAAACAAAGTGTTGGGCTGAAAGCAAGAACCATCAGGCTGAATTGAATAGCAATCAGCTCCAGACCAACAAGCATAGTCCATGGCTTCTTGAATAATTGGGTTAGGCACTGATGGCTTAGCCACACACCAAAGGGCTCTGTTTGGAGGAGTATTTGGTGGTGGTGGCACTGTTGGTGGTGGGTACACCACTGGTGGTTGAAACAATGGTGGGCTTGGAACAAATACAGTGGGGGCTGGTGTATATGTAGGTGTGCCTGGGACATAGCCTGGCGGGCTGGGCTTAATATAAGGTGGGCTTAATATGGGCTTTAGTGGGCTTGGAACATAGGTAGTGGGACTTTGTACACTACTTGGTGGGATTGGAAAAATTTCTGGTGGATTTCTGGTAGGTGGGCTTGGAAGAATTTCTGGGGGATTTGTTGTGGGTGGGCCGGCTAACATGCCGGTTGGGCTTAGAGGTGGGCTTAGGGCTGGAAGAACAGGTGGGAGATAGTAAATTGGTGATGGAACTATGGGGGTTGGAATGGATGTACTGGGAGGTTGTGGGGTATTAGGTGGATAAGTGCAAAATGGAGGTGTGTTTTCAGGCAAGGGCATTGGACCTAGTGACTCAAATGGTGGTAAAGAAAATGGTGAACTCAAACTGTAGGGTTGGACATTTGATGAATCCAACATTGGATCAATGTCTAAGTGCTTTGTAACTTTCAACTTCTTTGTGGTTTTGATGACCGAACTTCTAAGATGTCTTGGATGCTTGAATGGTTGCAATGATCTTCTAGCATCTGCTTGACAAAACATAGGGAGGCATGATATATGACTTTGTGATATTTGTTTAATTCAACAATTTTTGTAAATTTGAAATGCACAATTTACTGCCTTTATTATTGACTTAAAGTTTGCTAATGAGAATAGTAATTCTAAATTGTTTTTAAGATTTTGAAGAATTAGTGCTGTGATTATCTCTATGTTGGTTATTAAAATGAGTCCAATTTCTTTACAAGTTGTATAAAAGCTTGTTGCAAACCAAGTTAAGTATCATTTGAAGAGTATATTTTAAAAAAGAAAAAAAAAAAAAAAAAAAGAGCACCATTTCAAGAGAAGCTTAAATTCATAAAAACTTTTTTTGGTAAGCAAATAGCGTTAATAAAAAACAAAATAATCTATATATATATAAAATCGAAACTTTTGAAACTTTCACAATTTTCCATGTCAGCATTTAATTTTTTTTATTTTTAAATTTAATTTAAAAATAAATCTAATTTCTGCCCCCACCAAATACACATTACAGCCTCTTTAAAACCAAAAAACGAAAACTTCTCTCCTCTTCTCACTCACTAACATCTCCTTCCCCTAAACCTAAAACTCACCCTTACCTTCCTCCAAAATCAAAACCCAAAACTCAAATTCTCCCACAGTCACTGCCGCCGCCACGATTGCCGCCTCCACGGATTGCCACCCTCCAAGTCTCTCGCAACTTTCAATGTCAGATGAGTAACAATCAAAGTAAAGATTCTAATTTGTTTATAAATTTTCTAAGATCAGGGTTTGCTATCAAATTCGATGTTGGCTTTGTTGAACCTAGGGAAACTCTATAGAAGATCAAATTCTACATGGGCTTCGTTTCTTGGCATTTTAAAGAATGGTTAGTGATATTTTTATTTTTATTTTAGGTTTTCCCCCTTACCTATTCTCTTTATTTGGAGTAAATTTGTGGTTTTTTTAAAAAACCAAAAGAGCCTTATATTATTATTGTTCATTGAGAGCCTTAATAAGGGGCAGAGAGAGTCAGAGAGGGAGAGAAAAATCTGAGGGACTTTATAATCAGACCAGAACTTCTCCGAAAACATTACCAATAAGTTTTTAATTTTGTTCTATTGTTTTTGGTTGTTAAGTATTATTTAGGGTTACGTTTGGGAGAGTTTCTTTTGAATGATTAGCATAGATTGATGGGTTTGGAACCGGCAGTGGAGTTTGCTAATTTCAATTATTGGCTGCATTGCTCTCTCTTTCATATTTTAGCAAATTCAATCAAATTCTTGCTCTCTCTTTCATATCAACTGAGGGGGTTGCTAATTGCAGTAGCATGGCTTTGTCTTTAATTTCTTGGTTATGATTTTCCATCTTTTTTTGTTAATAGGAAGGATGTGGTGTCATTGCCGAATGGTGTATTTGCCCATGTCTTATTTATATGGGAAAGATTTGTCAGTCCTATCCATCTTTCTACATTTAACTTTTACCATTCCATAATATAATATTTTTTATTCTTTTTTCAAACTCTTGCTCTTGCACTGAAAAATAATTCAAATAATAGGTTTCAAAGATACTTCAAAATAGGAAGCACAGATACTTCAAGATAGTTGCTGTATTGGATTAATTGATATTGTATAAGTAATAATGATTGCCTGAAGATTTAGAATTATAATAAGACTTTAATTAATACTGCAGAGTTTGGTCAGGCTCCCAAGGGTCAACTTCAAACCCAATGGATGTTTTTTATAGAGGTGTTGAAACAGAGACCTTGACAAGTACATTCTCTTCCACTGCAATACGAATTGCCCATAATATTTTGTATCTATAAATATTCTTCTCTTGGCTTCAACTCAAACTTTTCTCATAAACAATACTTTACTTTTGTTAGTGGGAAAGAGAGAAAAAACAACTCAGCAATCCAATCTATTCTGTGTTAGACAGCACCTTTAAGATAAAAGACCTTACTGTTTTATTCTTATTACATAATCTGAATCTAAATTCCCAAATTTTTGAATTTTTACAATAAATCATGATCTTTTTCACTCTTTTTTATTGTGTCCATGCTTTAATTTAAAAGATATTGCAAAGGTGGAGATGGAGTATAAGTATGAGGACTTAGCTAAAGCCCTTGAAAACTTTGGAAACGGTTGTTATATCTTTCTTCTCTTTTTGTTTGTTTGTCTAATTCTTTGACTGAATTGAAAATAAACAGTTAAGTTCTTTTGCAATCTAACATTTTAATCTATTTACATTTTTATCATTTTGGGTGTGTTATTGATAATTGATATATGAACCGATTTGTTTGGTCTGTTATCCGCTCATCCAGTAACACCCTTGATTATTTGGGTTATTGGTTTCGATTAAGGTTGATAGAAGGGCAAAATCGAAGACATCTACAATCCCACTTACAGACGAAGGCAAATACGCCCTTAACTTATACCTCTTATCATGTACCGCAGATGTACCAAGTAAGTTGACAAAAATCCCTAGAAAATATATATCAAGGAAAATCGAATATTTACCTTATATTTTTTGTGCATATGGGTTAGATAAGAGTTTGGCTTTTGTCATTGTGTCAGTCTGTGGAACAAATAATGTGACGCCTAATTGAAGAGGTTAATAAAACAAACATTTCCCTGCATTTTTTAACCATAACCTATATACTTCAATAATTATATGTATCATTGAATTTTGGTTTGTGTATGTGTTTCAAATTTGAGAAAAATTTTAGTTAAATTAAAGTAACCATTTCAGTATTACATAATTATTGAGAACATAAAAAATGGTCAAAGAGGAAGAACATTTATAAATATACTACAAGTTGAACATTTATATGCTTGTAAATAACATTTACAAATATGCAAACAGAGTAATGTTTTGCAATGTTGAGGCTGAATTGCATGAAATAGAGATTGAGTCTATTGATGGAACTAGAGAAGTAGAGGGAAGCAAAAGAATGCACTATTATAATGGTCAGCACTTACTAATGTTCACAGCCACTATTATATAAGCATATAAATCTTTTTGAAGCCAAAATTTAATGGTGGTTCATGCTTAGCAATTCTTCTGTTGATGTAAGTAGTGAAGATCAAAACCTTATAGAAACGAAGTAATTTGAGACACATATAATTAAATGATATAATAGTTCTCAACTCTCTATATTTCTTTAAGCATTTAGATCAATGAAAATTTCGTATCTTTGTTGTGTATTGAGGTAGAACCATGAAAGGTTAATTAGCAAATACAAGATTCTCTTTCTATGAAACATGTTTCTCCAACTTAGTTAGCCTAATTTGTTTATTGATTAATTTAAATGCTTTTCTTTCTTCCTTTTTTTGTCGTATATTTATTATAGATTGTATGCAAAGATGATCCATAATCCATTGATTCAGTATCAGTTACCTAAGATTGTTAGATTTACAAGAATTATGATTGCATATTAAAAGTTTGTTGCTTAGAACTATTTGATCATTTTTGGCAAAAGCACTTTAGCCATCAAATGCTTTTGTGATTCAAAATGCTTTAAAACAATTGGTCTCTAGATGAAATCGAGGCATTTATCCCACTTGGTATATACCATTGGATACAAGTTTCTGTATTGGTTAACAGCTTTAGGGTGTTCACTGTAATAATAAAAATAATAATAATAATTAAAAAAAAAAAACATTTTGTGTAACAGGTCACCATCTTTGCATTGTACCATTAGGACCCAAATATTGGAAAGATGCTTCTTATGGATTCTATCTTTTAATGCCTCAATCCAGCCTTAACAATTGCAGATTTTCTTGCACACAGTGACCCATTTATGCTACCAGTAATTGGAAAGAGGAAGCTGATGAAGAAGATCCTTTACTGGTGATTCTTGCAGGTTGATTATTAAGCTAATCCTTACTAATCCTTTTTATGGCATTTGCAGGTTTTTTTTAATGGTTAACCTTAATTCTATTACTGATTTAAAACTTGTGCATATAATCTTTATGCAATGACCACAGAGCTTTTCTTAAACTTGGTAAGGATGAAAATATGCAAAGCATAATGGAAAGGAAAAAGCGTTCTATTGGGAAAACTTTTAATTATATCCAATTAACTTGCAGAAGATGGAGGATATGAGAATGCAATATGTAGTTCTATTATCAAGTATTGAATTTGTAGATTTTCAAATTTTCTATTTTCAAGTGTAAGTATTCCTAATCCCTTTCTTATTTATTTATTTTTTTTCATTTTTTATAACACTTTATAACACTATTTTATTCAAGAGAAATTTAATTGAGTTTGTGGCTGGTGCAACTTTTCTTCTTTATTTCCTGCTTAATTTAACCATTTGAATAATTGTATAATATATCTATCCAAAGTAGGATTTACTCTTTATGATATGTGCATAGGTTTACAAACAAAACATCTGTGATTACGAGAAGTTCTGCACAATCCTTTGTGCTGAACACTACCCAAATATAGTGCAGTGCAAAAGAAGAGGAAAGAGAACAACATTTTACACTAAACAAGTTGGGAAAGTTGACATTCATCATGCATCCTGCAATGGAACAGTTTATCTCTTTCCTCTATCATAGATTGTTTTATTAAAAAGATGAAAAAACCTTGTTTGTTATGCAAACTATAGGGGTAAAATTTCCAAAGTCAACAATGGGCTTTGGGCCCCGCACGAAGTCCAACCATGACCAAAAGGGAAAAGGGAGACCAAAAGACTTCCAGCCCAACCCTGTTGAGCCCAGCTTATTTAAAAAGACGTCCGAGGAGGAATATCTCCTTGGACACACCAAATACGGGCCCAAACAAACGTGGGTAGTAGGATGAGCCCCACACAGCAGGAAGAAAGAAGAAAATATAAGACGTCCAGGGAGAAACCACAACTGTCACATTAAATGCAAGGAAGCTACTTTTCCAGCCGCATTAATGTGGAGAAGACAGGCGAACAGTGTTACATTGGCCAATGCAACTCACAGAAAGATAAGGTGGATGTCCGATGGGACAGACACTCAAGTGAAGGTCCAGATGGTTAACAAGTGTAAGGCTCTTATCAATTTAAGGAGGCTATATAAGAGAAGGAAATCCCCATGAAGAAGAGATCGGAAGATTTGAAAAGAAAAAGGATATAGAAAGAGAGAGGAAGGCAATAATCTTTGATCAGAGCCAGAGGTGCACCCATACGTCTCCTCGGACTGAGTATCCTGTGGACATTAAGGAGATATTCTTACGTTCAAACTGCTGCATGGCATACAATTAATTAACGTTCACTTCGTCCAGCCCTAGTTCTGTAACCCGCTCTCTACAAATTCATTGTCCAGGGTTCTTTGGGCCAGAATTACTTACTTGTTGGGCCTGGGCCCCAAAGATCTACCCTATAATTGGCACCGTCTGTGGGAAGAACTTGTGTCTCGACAAGTGAAACTGTAAGAAATGGAAGGATCAGGTCCGCGCTAAACCGGACGTGCAGATTCCCAACGGTAGGACAATTTTTTGAATCTCGAACAAGAGAAAGACCAAGACAAGCAACGAGAGGGCAGTGTGAACACCTCTCACACGGGCAAAAGTCGCTCGAAAGGGAAAGGTCATGCATCCCATAAGCAAAACGATCGAAAGGCTTTACAGCAAGAAATTGATGATTTGAAGAAGAAGTTGCGCCGAGCGTAGCGAAAACGTCCTTCACCCGGCTCGGACACTAGCAGTGATGAGGATAATGAATACAGGCAGAGATCAAGAACCCCTCCAAGCGAGACTTTTTCCTACAAGGAAGAGCGACCTTGCAAACGCAGCCACAAAAGCCCATCTTACCAAGGCCTGGCCAACGATGCCATGAGCAAGGCCTTGGATCGCATCTCCCAGTCGCCTTTCACGCATAGAATAGAGAGGGCAGAGCTTCCTCGGCGGTTCCATCAGCCAACATTTGCCATATACAATGGTCGGACTGACCCAGTAGAGCATGTAAGCCAATTTAATCAGAGGATGGCCGTCCATTCCAGGGACGAGGCGTTAATGTGTAAGGTGTTTCCGTCTAGCTTGGGACCTATGGCGATGAGATGGTTTGATGCCTTTAAGCCAAATTCCATAGATTCCTTTAAACAGCAGACACAGGCTTTTGGTTCCCGCTTCATTACCAGTAGCAGAGTCCCTCAGCCCCTAGATTCCCTCCTATCCTTGTCCATGCGGGAAGGGGAGACACTGAAGGCCTACTCAGACAGGTACTGGGAAATGTATAATGAGATAGAAGGAAATTACGATGACGTCGCCATTAGTACATTCAAGAGGGGCCTGCCGACAGAGCGTGGCTTAAGAAAGTCCCTCACTGGGAAGCCAGTCACCAACGTGCGCCAACTCATGGACAGAATTGACAAGTACAAAAGGGTTGAGGAAGACCAGCAGACGGGGAAGGGCAAGGCTAAGGTTGTCCCTCAGGAGAGGAGGGACTTCAGGTTGGACCGCATTATAAACAGTAATAGGCCGAGGAAAGATTACTTGGAACAGTCTAGTTTCACTGGGGCACCAGCGGTCCATGCTGTGTTCCGAGAACCACTACACAAGATCTTAGAGAAGGTGAAGGGCGAACCGTTCTTTCAATGGCCGAACAGGATGGCAAGTGACCCCTCGAAACGTAATCAGAATCTATATTGCATGTACCACCAAGAGCCAGGTCACACCACCGATGATTGTAGAAATCTGAAAAACCATTTGGACCGGCTTGTCCGAGAAAGGAAGTTGAGGCATCTGTTACATCGTCCTGAAGGATGGCAGGAACAGTCAAATATCGAAACCAGACAAAGTACATTGAGGCCACCTATTGGCACAATAAATGTCATTCTTGCCGCACCTGGAAGGACCGGTTCCAGCCCTTTCAGAGTAATGTCAGTGGGCAGGTTCCCGACTGAGCCGAGCGACAGGGAATCCAAGAGAGCCAGAGTAATTGCCACGCCCTTAATCGGGTTCTCGAATGAGGACAAACAAGGAACTCTTCAACCCCACGATGATGCCCTAGTCATCACGCTCAGAATTAGAGGTTATGACGTGAAAAGAGTGCTGGTTGATCAAGGCAGCGCCGTGAAAGTAATGTATCCTGACTTGTATAAAGGATTGAACTTGAAACCAGAGGACTTGTCACCATACGACTCCCCTTTGGTCAGTTTTGAAGGAAAAACCGTCACCTCGAAAGGCATAATTAGGCTGCCTGTACAAACAGACTCAGACGTGGTGGAGGTGAACTTCATTGTGGTGGATGCGTACTCCCCCTACACAGCTATCGTGGCACGACCATGGCTTCATGCACTAGGGGCTGTGCCATCAACCTTGCACCAAAAAGTGAAGTATCCGTCGGGAGGTCAAGTCAAAGAAATAATAGGGAACCAAACCATGGCCAGGCAATGCATGGTGTCCGCAATCTCACGACGACCAAATAACGAACCTTCCAACTCAGCCGAGAGCTGCTTATAGCAATTAATGACCCCGGTCCCAGCTTCGGGTGGTGGAGGACCAGCCATGGAGGTGAGCTGTGAGGATCTGGAGAAAGTACTCGTCGGATCAGACCTAGAGAGGTTTTTTCAGCTCGGTTCAGAGTTACCACCCCAAGAGAAGTCAGCGCTAGTTGATTTTCTCAGACAAAACGTGGACGTATTAGCTTGGGACGCTTATAAGGCCCTTAGGGTCGACCCAGATTTCATCTGCCATCATCTTAATGTTAACCCGGCTATAACGCCTAAGAAGCAGCCTCCTCGGCGACCGTCGAAAGAACACACAGACGCAGTGAGAGAGGAGGTCATAAAATTGAAGCAGGGGCTATCAAGAAGGTTTTCTACCCCGAATGGTTAGCCAACACAGTCGTGGTAAAAAAGAAGAATGGAAAATGGCGGGTCTGTGTAGATTTCACGGACCTAAACAAGGCCTGCCCAAAGGATCCCTTCCCTATGCCGCGGATAGACCGATTGGTGGATTCGACCGTCGGACACCCCCGAATGAGCTTTTTGGACGCCTTCCAAGAGAAAACTGCTTTCGTCACCCCAGTCGGAAACTATCATTATAAGGTGATGCCCTTTGGCTTAAAGAATGCCGGGTCGACCTATCAAAAGATGATGACCAGGATGTTTGAACAGCAGGTGGGTAAGAATGTGGAAGTGTATATAGATGACATGGTGGTGAAAAGCAAATTAGTGGCCAACCACGTTAGAGATCTCGGGGACATCTTTCGAATTCTGAGAAAGTACAAGCTGCGACTAAATGCATCCAAATGTTCATTTGGGGTTGGATCAGGGAAATTCTTAGGTTACATGGTGACCCACAGAGGTATAGAAGTTAACCCTGACCAAATAAGAGCTATACAAAGCCTGCAGCCTCCTCGGAATCCCAAGGAGGTCCAGAAGCTCACTGGCATGATAACTGCTTTAAACCGTTTCATCTCCCGCTCAGCGGACAGATGCAGGCCTTTTTTCCTCCTATTGCACAAGTGGAAGGGCTTCGAGTGGACTGAGGAGTGTGCTTTAGCTTTCCAACAGCTCAAAGAATACCTCGCCCGACCACCAATTATGTCCAGTCCTGATACCGACGAGGTGTTGTTCGCCTATATTGCAGTAGCCTCTCATGCAGTGAGCTTAGTACTAATCCGAGAAGACAATGGCACGCAACAGCCCGTCTACTACGTAAGAAAATCGTTGCACGAGGCAGAGATCCGCTACCTCCCCCTCGAAAAGGCCGTTTTGGCAATCGTACAAGCCACCCAAAAGCTCCCCCACTATTTCCAGGCACACACTGTGGTTGTACTAACTCAGCTTTCGCTAAAGTCCATTCTCTGGAGTGCCGACTACACGGGCAGAATTGCAAAATGGGGAACGATCCTGGGCGCCTTTGACATTAGGTACATGCCTCGCACTGCTGTGAAAGGTCAGGTCCTCGCAGATTTAGTAGTCGAATTTGCGGAGCCCATACTAGAAGGAGGCGGAGGGTCACTAAGCCCAGACGGGAAACTGATAAGTGCAATCACTCAGCAAGAGCCCAGTTGGTGGAAAGCGCACGTCGACAGCGCAGCCAACCAAAGGGGCTCAGGTGTGGGGCTCGTTCTGGGTGGAAAATCCGCGAACATATTTTCGGACTCGAGACTCATCGTCGGACAAGTAAATGGGGAGTTGAAGGCGAAGGATGAAAGAATGAAGGAGTACTTAGCCCAGGTTAAACACCTACAGACCCAATTTTGTCACTTCCATCTGGCGCATGCGTCAAGAAGCGGGAACACCCATGCTGATTCTCTTGCAACGCTAGCCACCTTCTCGGCTCAGCCACTTCCCCGGGTTATTCTAGTAGAAGATCTCTATCGCCCAACGACGACAAAGGCCAACGAAATACGAGTCCACAACGTCAGGGCTGGGCCTAGTTGGATGGATCCTCTAGTGCTGTTCTTAAAGCACGACACCCTACCAGACGATAAGAATGAGGCAGACAAGATTAGAAGAAAGGCCTCTCGATTCTGGTTGTCCGAGGACTCGAAACTGTACAGTCGCTCATTCTCAGGGCCATACTTGCTGTGTGTGCACCCAGAGGCCACTGAACTCATCCTGGAGGAACTGCACGAAGGGATTTATGGAAGTCATACGGGGGGTAGGTCCTTGTCCCATAGGGCCATAACGCAGGGTTACTGGTGGCCAAGCATGCAAAAAGAGGCGCATGAATATGTGAAGAAGTGCGACCAGTGTCAAAGATTCGCTCTGAATATACACCAGCCTGGAGGAAACCTTAACCCGTTGTCCAGCCCTTAGCCATTCGCACAGTGGGGCCTAGACATCCTGGGACCATTCACCAAAGCAGCAGGGAACAAGAGATTTATCCTCGTCGGCATGGATTATTTCACAAAATGGGTCGAAGCTGAGGCATTGGCGAATATTAGGGACGTTGATGCCAAGAAATTTGTTTGGAAGAATATCGTCACTAGATTCGGAACCCCTCACACACTGATCTCGGACAACGGTCTCCAATTTGACAGCAAGGCTTTCAGAAGATATTGCAGTGAGCTGGGAATTACCAACAGATACTCCATACCGGCTTACCCGCAGGGTAATGGGCAGGCGGAAGTCATCAATAAAACTATAGTGAATGGGCTGAAAAAGAGGTTGGACGCGAAAGGGAGGTGGGTTGAAGAGTTGGCCCACGTCTTGTGGACATACCACACCACACCTCGCAAATCCACAGGGGAAACCCCTTTTTTGATGACCTACGAGACCGAGGTTGTCATTCCATTGGAGGTAAACTTCCCAACACAAAGGACCATTGCATTCTGCCCCAGTGCCAACAACGGACTTCTGGAAAAAAGCTTGGACCTCATCGAGGAAAGAAGGGAAAGGGCAATGGTCCAGCTTGCCCACTATTAGCAAAAGCTCAAGCAAGGTTACGATGCCAAGGTGAAGCTAAGGCCCTTAGCGCCATGGGATCTGGTACTGAGGAAGGTCCTGGGCACTGCGAGAAACCCTGCGTGGGGAAAACTCGGACCAAATTGGGAGGGCCCATATCGTATCACCTCCGTAACCGACATAGGAGCCTACTTTTTGGAAGATTTGGATGAACATGTAGTGCCATGCCCTTGGAATGTAAATAACTTGAAAAGGTACTGTTATTAATGAAAGACATAATTCTTTGCGCCATCTTACTGTACAGCTACTTGGAATAAGCGTTAAACATAACCCAAGTCCTGTCTGGCTCCTCGGACCACAAACTTGGGGGAAATTAACCTCAAGGCCATTTTCAATAAGCGTTAAGCAGAACTCAAGTCCTGTCTGGCTCCTCGGACCACAGACTTGGGGGAAATTAACCTCGAGGCCATTTTCAATAAGCGTTAAACAGAACCCAAGTCCTGCCTGGCTCTTCGGACCATAAACTTGGGGGAAATTAACCTTGAGGCCATTTTCAATAAGCGTTAAACAAAACCCAAGTCCTGCCTGGCTCCTCTAACCACCGACTTGGAAGAAATTAACCTCGAAACTGTTTTCGATAAGTGTTAAACAGAACCCAAGTCCTGCCTGGCTCCTCGGACCACAGACTTGGGGGAAATTAACCTCAAGGCCATTTTCAATAAGCGTTAAACAGAACCCAAGTTCTGCCTAGCTCCTCGGACCACCGACTTGGGGGAAATTAACCTCGAAGTCGTTTTCGATAAGCGTTAAACAGAACTCAAGTCCTGTCTGGCTCCTTGGACCACAGACTTGGGGGAAATTAACCTCGAAGCCATTTTCAATAAGCGTTAAACAGAACCCAAGTCCTGCCTGACTCCTCAGACCACAGACTTGAGGGAAATTAACCTCGAGGCCATTTTCAATAAGTATTAAATAGAACCCAAGTCCTGCCTGGCTCCTCGGACCACAGACTTGGGGGAAATTAACCTCAATGCCATTTTCAATAAGTGTTAAACAGAACCCAAGTCCTGCCTGACTCCTCGGACCACCGACTTGGGGGAAATTAACCTTAAAGCCATTTTCGATAAGTGTTAAACAGAACCTAAGTCCTGCCTGGCTCCTCGAACCACAGACTTGGGGGAAATTAACATCAAGGCCATTTTCAATAAGCGTTAAACAAAACCCAAGTCATGCCTGGCTCCTCAGACCACCGACTTGTTTCGATAAGTGTTAAACAGAACCCAAGTCCTGCTTGGTTCCTCGGGCCACAGACTTGGGGGAAATTAACCTCGAAACCGTTTTCGATAAGTGTTAAACAGAACCCAAGTCCTGCCTGGCTCCTCGGACCACAGACTTGGGGGAAATTAACCTCGAAACCGTTTTCGATAAGTGTTAAACAAAACCCAAGTCCTGCCTGACTCCTCGGACCACAAACTTGGGGGAAATTAACCTCGAAGCCATTTTCGATAAGTGTTAAACAGAACCCAAGTACTGCCTGGCTCCTCGGACCACAGGCTTGGGGGAAATTAACAACTCTATCATTTCTCGCTAAGTATTAGATAGAATCCAAGTCCTGCCTGGTCCCTCAGATCACAGGCTTTGAGGAAGTTAACCTGGGAGCAGTTTTACTTAGTTATTGACTATCATTTTTTACTCATTGATTGTCATTTTTTACACATTCACTCTTTCATGCTTGGTTCTCAACAGTTAGTGGCAGAGTAGATATTCATTTATAATGAAAGCAGAGAGACACAAGTGCAACAAAATCTAAAGGAAAATGACATCATTCATTGAAATCCAAAAGTGTTCTTCCACATACATTAACAATACAAAATGTAAGGATTAAAGAAAACAGCTACAGATAAAGTCCTACACTACTTTCTTAAATCCTAACCTTGAGCAGGCTCAGGTTGAACATCTCCTACTTGAGGTCCCGGAACAGTCTCCTTGGCTTGCGCGATAACATCCCTGATTAAGAGACTGTCCTCGGGCGATTTATCCTACGCGGCCGGCTGTGTCCCCTCAGCCTCGGGCACATGGGAGTTCGAAGTTAGGTCCTTCGAAGGAAGAGGTTCCTCAGGAGCAACTGAATCTAAAATCTCTCGAATATCTTCCGGGAAAAAGATATTCTCAGCTTTCCGAAGATCGGAGTCCGCTGGGACTGCCGCCTGATCCAAGGCTACACCCCAAGATATAGTGATGTAATCCCTGCATACGGCGGCCACCTCCTCAGTCAGCCTAATCTTGGTGTCCCTAACACCACGATCATATGAGGCTGACACAGCTTTCTCAGCCGCCTCCTTGGCCACGCGAGCAGCCTCCTGGACCTTTGCAAGCTCGGCCCTTAGATCTGAGACCGCCTGCTTCTCTGTCGCGAGGTTTGCCTCAAACTGTTGGAGCTGTTGGCGCAGATCCTCAGCCTGCTTGGTGACGTTCTTATGACCGGCCTCGGCGCTCGCGCAAGCCCTCTGCGCCTCCTTCACCTCGCTGCTCAGGCAATCCTTTTCCTGCTTAAGGTCGCCGGCAGCCGTCTCAGCAGCTTAGCGGGACTTAGCCTCGTTGTGCAGGTCCTCGCGAGCCTTCTTGACCCACTCCTCGGCAACGAAAATTTGTTGAGTGACCTTCGCAAAAAACAGAGACCAAATTAAAAGAGAATGACGAACAAACAGATATGGAATAAGAAAGCTAGATAAGAGAAGTTTTACTTACCATAGCCATGTCCCTCTTCAGCGACATAAAAAGGTCCGGTTGCCGAGTAACCCGAAGACCCTCCATATCTCGAGGCAAAAGAAGGGGCTGTTGCAGGGCCTCGGCCAGCAATGATGCCTGTCCTCGCTGGGCTTCCCAGAGAGTTGCGTCCCAAGAAATCGGAGCGCCATCCAACTCCAGCCATGGCGACCAGGTCCGCTGCTCCCTCCGAATAGCAGCCTCGTCTTGGCTATCAACGGACCTGGTCCTCTTCTCTTTGGGCTCTTTAGTCTCTTTGCCCTTCTTCTGGTGCTTAGCCTTTTCACGGCCAACCTCGCCCTCCTCCAACTCTTCCACAGGCCTTTTTCGCCTCAAATTGGGCATGGGCTGTAGTGTTGCATCCGAGGTGGGAGGAAGAGGAGGAGGAGCCTTAGAAGAGGGCTGCTCCTTTGAGGCATCTTTGGAAGATTGCCCTTTATTCCTGTTGGAAAGGAGGCCTTTGAGACCAGACTTAGGTTTCAGATCCATGCCTTCTTCCTCGATATCCTGGCTGGTATCGACTTGTGCAATTACCAAACCAAGATTGGGAGCTGCCGAGGCTCGGTCTAGGTCTGAATCGGAGTTTGAAAGCTCTACTGGCCTGGCCGATACGTCTCCCTCCTCGACAAAGTGGAACTGGTCTATCTGATCCTCCAACGACGATTGCGAGGAACCAGCTTCTTCCACGGGGACAACTGCTGCGAGAAGAACGCGCCAAGCAGGTAGCTGGACGGGAGGTAAGTCTCTCGAAGTGAGAAATCTCGATACGGAGACGTCAATGCGTGCTAGCCTTGGACTACCAGCCCTAATGGCTTGACCAGCGTCTACTACAGATCGCGAGAGAGGCACGTAGTCCAAAATCAGAGGAGCGGACCACAGTTGCCCGTCCGCGCTCATGTAAATCTCGGACCTTAGAAGAAAATTGAGTGCCGGAACGTTAACCAAGCTTAGCCGAGGAGACGTTCGCTCCTTGTCTGCGAAGCCCAAAGAAAGGGTTACGTTAGTCCGAGGAGGCAAATAAACAAAATCAGAACTGAAAAAGGAAAAGAAAGCTCCAAACTAAGGTCCCCTCCAGGGGATCTAATTCTACGATGTCCCACTTGGTTTTCCTGCCCTGACCGTACAGTGAATACCGTCGTGCTATGGTCCGGAGACGATCAAAAGGTTGTCCTTCAAGCCTTTGTTGGACTTGGGAAGGCAGGATATCAACCTCACCTCGTCGGACCTGGACTTTAGGTAATATGAGTCGCTGAGGTTATGGCATTCATATAGATGAACCACGTCGTGCCACGAAAGGCTGAGGTTCATCTGATCGTTCAAGGCATCTATGCACCCTAGGATGCGGAACATGTTCACAGCGCACTGGTGGGGGGCCAGCCTATGACCACGCAAATAATCCCTAGTTATCCTCCCCATTGGGATCGTCATTCTTCCTTCCACGAAGGCTATCTTTGGAATGGTGACCTGCCCCGTCTTTCTCTTGATCAAAATTTCCTCCAAATGGCAATACTGTAGACCCACTTCTGGTGGAATACGGTACTTCGCCCTGAAACCTTCCATACTAGCCGGAGAGTCTACCATTTTCTCAAGCTTACCCATCTCCCTAATCCTAGGCAACGCGACGATGATTTACTTAAGGAATAACGCCGGAAAAGGCAACAAAAAAGAAATGTGCACTTACGGGTGAGGAACTTGCCGGAAATCTTCAAGGGGACGACTGCAAAGGCTTGACCACTTTGAAAGGGAAGGTACTGGAGTGCTCTGAGTGCTTGAGTGCTTGTCCAAAAAATGGGGAGGAAATGCCTTTCAAAAATCTTATATATCCGGGAGAAGCTAGACAGACATACTCCCGCCTAGAGAAATGGAAATGATATCAACCGTTGATCTGGCACCCAGCCGTCGGATTGAAAAGATATAAAACCGCTAAAAGCAATAATTAGCACCTCATGGGTCATTAAACGCCTCAGCATTAATGAGGCACGTGGGAAGCATATCTTCGCACGGGTGAAGCAGGAATCCACAATAAATGATCCTATGAATGTCAAAATCCTGCCTTTTCTCCTCGGACAAGAGAGAAAGAGCTGGAATTTTGAGGGGCTATTGTAGGGGTAAAATTCCCAAAGTCAACAATGGGCCTTGGGCCCTGCATGGAGTCCAACCATGACCAAAAGGGAAAAGGGGGACCAAAAGACTTCCAGCCCAACCTTGTTGAGCCTAGCTTATTTAAAAAGACGTTCGAGGAGGAATGTCTCCTCGGACACACCAAATACGGGCTCAATGTGCGCCCCATCCACAGTGAAGAATCATCCCAAACAAACGTGGGTAGTAGGATGAGCCTCACACAACAGGAAGAAAGAAGAAAATGTAAGACGTCCAGGGAGAAACCACAACTGCCGCATTAAATGCAAGGAAGCTACTTTTCCAGCCGCATTAATGTGGAGAAGACAGGCGAACAGTGTTACATTGGCCAATGTAACTCACAGAAAGATAAGGTGGATGTCCGATGGGACAGGCACTCAAGTAAAGGTCCAGATGGTTAACAAGTGTAAGTCTCTTATCAATTTAAGGAGGCTATATAAGAGAAGGAAATCCCCATGAAGAAGAGATCGGAAGATTTGAAAAGAAAAAGGATATAGAAAGAGAGAGGAAGGCAATAGTCTTTGATCAGAGCCAGAGGTGCACCCATACGTCTCCTCGGACTGAGTATCCTGTGGACATTAAGGAGATATTCTTACGTTCAAACTGCTGTATGGCATACAATTAATTAACGTTCACTTCGTCCAGCCCTAGTTCTGTAACCCGCTCTCTACAAATTCATTGTCCAGGGTTCTTTGGGCCAGAATTACTTACTTGTTGGGCCTGGGCCCCAAAGATCGACCCTACACAAACAAATGTGCATGATAACATAGATTATATTGGTGATGAATAGTAGATTTAATTACAATCAAGTATTGTGTGAAATCATCACCATAGCATTTTTTTATAGCCAAGTTATAATAGCAAAATATTTTTTATTTTATTTTTTATTTAACAATGCATGGGTTAACTACTAGCAATAATATAAGAGGAAACTTTAAGTCAATAATAAAAACAAAATAATAATAAATTTTACATCCCATCTTTATTAAGTTCAGGCTCATTTTTTAATACCAAAAGCAAAAGGAAAGCAAAATGTAGGCAATTGTGCATGTATTAGACAAGGAAGCACCACCTCCCAAAGCTCACTCTGTCTCTGTTTGTGCACAACTTTTCTTTACTTTTCTGTGTCTATGATGATTTTCGATGGAATTTGTTGGGGCTACAACTCTAAGAAGGATATAGAGCACGACATGAACATTGACATGATATGACACTAGTCAGAGAAATATGACAATTTTGAAGAGAATTTTTTTTTTTTTTTTGTTTAAGTTTCTAAAATACATAATAATCAAAATATCTAATTTAAAAAATGACGATGGAATTTGTTGGGGGCTACAACTCTAAGAAGGATATAGAGCACGACATGAACATTGACATGATATGACTTTTGCTCTTTCATTTTCATCAATATGATTTTTTCTTTCAACTAAAAGTTTATAGTTTATACATCTCATGCAAAGAGATTAAAGGTAGATCCCACGTACAAAAAGAAAAATTTCAAAACAAGAATCTAAAACCAAAAATCTTAAAACCCTAAACTCATGAGGGACCCACCTATCAAAATCTACAAATATTACTTACAAAATTCATGTTGAATTCACTGTATGTCTATAATATATATTGATTATTCAAAATATATATGGGAGAGAGACTGAGAAAAAAGAGGGCCAAATCTGTCTTCTAGTTTTCAAGAGTGGGTCTCGCATCTTCAAGCTAATAGTACTCAAAGTGGCACCCATCATGAACTGTGGACACACCCAACCAAAAAAAGAAGTAGGATTAGTAAATTACAGTAGCAAATACATACATACACATTGTATGAAAACAGAATGTACATGCTTTGCCCTATTTACAAATTACACTATTTAAATTTGAAATATTTTAAATTTAGTTCTTTTACACTATTAATTTAGGTCCTTTTAACTTTCATTCGTTTCTAATGTAGTCATTTTGTCCACATCCGTTTAATCTGCACCGTTATGTCGACAATGTTGTTTAGAAAGTGGGATATACTAAAACTAATGACAAGATTGAAACAAAATTAGACAAAATGACTAAATTGAAAACATATTAAAGTTAAAGGACAAGAATGAAAAAAACATTTTAAGAATACACCACAGGTGGCTCCAACAATGGTGGGCTTGGAACAAAAATAGTGGGGGCTGGTATATCTGTTGTTGGGCTTGGAACATAGCCTCGTGGCCTGGACTCAAAATAAGGTGGGCTTGGCACATACGTAGTTGGAAATGGTACACTGTAGGTGGGCTTGGAAAAATTTCCGGGGGATTTGTAGTTGGTGGACCGGGGATCGTGCCAGTTGGGCTTGGAGGTGGGCTTAGGACTGGAAGAATTGGTGGGAGATTGTAAAATGGTGATGGTACTGTGGATAAGTGCAACATGGAGGTGTATTTTCAGGCTAGGGCATTGGACCTAGTGACTCAAATGGTGGAAAAGAAAATGGTGAACTCAAACTCAGGGCTGGGCATAGGAAACGCAAGCCGACTGCTTCAACCATGATTAACACCAAGACTCGTTTTAGGACAAGTCATTTGGTTGAGCTTTATTACACACAGAAAATTTCTTGAAAGATTTTAAGGGTATATGAACCAAATAGGCACAAATTCATACTTTTTGACACCCCAAAATCACACCGCCAGACATATAAACCACAATCTAAATAATTGTAAAACAAGATATAGAAAAAGAAAAATTACCCAAAAGAATTTGGAAAAGAAAAAAAAAATCTGAAATAGAAGTTGACAATATAAATTAGCAAACATATTAGCTACACAATGAAAAGATTCCAGAACCCAAACAGAGAATAACTCAAAACACAATCAAAGATTCAAAATAATATTCTACATCGATCCTAAATGCCCATATAAACTTCAAATAAGACAAAACCCATATATCTAAATCATCAGTGCTTTAAAACACGAAAACTAAAAAGAAAAAGAGCATAGGGATATCATCAAAACAGACAGAAATTACATTAAATAAAAAAAACATTTATAACAAAAACCGAAACAGAACGACAGATAACAAAAATCTTACATACCTCAAATGAAGACCCAAAAGGCTGAAATTTCCATCTTCAAACTTCAATTTTTTTCAAGCCCCAATTTCCTTTTCCAACGAACCACTTTCAAAGCAATTATTAGTGCTATCCTATCTTTGATATCATCACAAAAACGAAAATACCAATGCCTCCATGACTTCTTCACCAGCAAGGTGCCACAAACACTCCAGAAGCCTACAACAAACCCAAATCCAACGCAAACATAGAACCATAGCCTTTCAAAATCATCTCCACCATGCTTGTCTTCAGAATTGCCACGACTAAAATTTGGCTCATCAGATGTTTCATCTCCATGGCACTTGGTTAGAAGAGGAGTGCCACACAACGAAGGGTTGCCCTCATAGATGGATGCATCATTTAGTGTTTGGAGCTGATTGCCAGACGGGATTCTTCCAGCCAAGTTGTTGAAAGACAAGTTCAAATGTGCCAAGGAGGTCAAAGAAGACAAGCTTTCAGGAATAGGTCCAGAAATATTGTTGTTTGAGAGATCTAGCGTTTCTAGCCACCGCAAGTTCCCAATACTATCAGGAATCTTTCCAGTTAGATGATTCATTGACAAGTTTAACGTACCTAATCCCTTGAGACTTGTTATTTCATCAGGAATTATTCCTGTCAAATTGTTCCCTGAAAGATCAATGGTGTTATCATATTTGAGAGTAGTATCATATTGCAACTCTCCTCCTTTTGTCACTATGATTGCTTTTTCAATATATATCAAGTCTGGATCCAAAGAGTTGTATAGATCAGTGTTGTTGCTGTAAACCAAAGTAGCCAAATTATTTAAGTAGTATGGAATGCCTCCAAAAAGATTGTTTTGTGCAATATCTAGGATGTGAAGGAATGAAAGACTGCACCATTCTCGAGGGATGATTCCACTGAATAGATTGGACCGTAAACGTAGAATTAAGATATTTGGTCCTATCCATGATGGAAGGTTCCCTGAAAAACGATTCCCACCAAGATCAATGCTCAAAAGAGAACATTTTTGTAAAGTAGAAGGAATTTCTCCGTAAAGATGGTTGTTTCTCAGCACTAATATAGAAAGGGAACTCAAGAAACCCATTGATCTCGGAATTTTTCCATGCAGGTGGTTATATGAAATATCCATAACCTGCAAACTTTTTAACTCACTCCAATGATTAGGAAGCTCCCTGGAAAGTCGATTGCTCTTGAGGTAAAGTATTTTAAGATAGACCATTTTTTGTATGGATGATGGAATTTTACCATTGAGATGGTTCTCCGACAGATCTAAAATTTGCAAGCATGGCATTAGATCACCAATATCTGATGGGATAGGGCCTGAAAAAAAATTGCTTTTTAAATATAGTTGGGTCGCATTAGTAAACCAAAGTGGGATAGGACCCTTGAAGCAATTATCACTTAGATCAATAATATTTAAATTTGGATATACTAATTGGTGTGGCAACATCCCTGTGATTTGATTGTTGGATAGATCCAAGTCAGTGAGTTGAGAAGATATCCTAGAGAACCATTCATCAGGTATAGTGTCTGCGATTCTAACATTTTTAAGGTTGACATACACGAGCTCATTTTGAACTTGAAGCCATACAGGAAATTTGGGGCCAACGAGACAGCTTTCTAGTTCCAGAGTTTTGAGCCTAAAAGGAGGAACCCAGTTATAAGTCACATTGAAAACTAGAGAGTGGTTGGTATAAGTTGTTAGTATAAAATCTTCTAGTCTTGATAGATTTGTCAATTGGGTTTCTGTGATGACACCTTTCCAAGAATTCACACTGAGATCCAAGATGACAAGTTTTGAGAGTTGGCCAAAACTTTCAGGAATGGTTCCATTCATCTCATTAAAAGAGAGGTCCAACTGCTGCAAGGATGACAAGTTGCCAATAGAAGGTGGAATTGAACTCCCAAAATGGTTGTAATAGAGATTGAGATATTTCAATCTCTCAAGTCTCCCCAATGAATCAGGAATGTTTCCTAACAGCTCATTAAGACTCAAATCTACGAACTCAAGGCTACTGTTCAGGCAAGTTGAGAAATGACCTAAAAATCCACCAATATTGCCACCAATATTGGTCGATTTAAGAGATAAAGTCTTCAATTTACAAAGATTTCCTAAAAAGCTTGGCAAATTACCCGTGATGTATGGATTTTCACTCAAATCAAGGTGCTCAAGATTTCTTAGGTTCACAAAATTGTATGGAATGGTACCTTGTAAAGAATTAAAGCTGAGATCAAGAATTGTGAGGCTCGTAAGATTAAACAGCCACTGAGGTATGGAAGAGTTAAATTGGTTGTTTGATAAATCGAGTACAAAAAGAGATGTGAAATTGACAAATGGAAGAGAAGGTAGTAGGCGGTGATCAAGCTCACACTCAGATAAATGTAACTCATGAAGGGAAGGAAGCATATTAACTGCATGCAGCCAATTTGCTCCTGTGAGATTTCGTCCCCCCATATCTAGGTACTTCAAAGAAGAGAGACTTGGCAGCCAATCCAAATTATCGGCTTCCACGTTGAAGCTGTTGCTATGAAGGTCAAGATGCATCAGGCCCGACAAATTTCCAAGATGAGGAAGAATTTCCTCTGGAAAGGATGCATAAGAGAGAGAGAGATACATCAAGTTCTCTAGCATACCAAAAACTTTAGGAATTTGGACTTGATCAATATTATTCCAGCTTAGATCCAAGTAATTTAAATATTTCAAGTGAATCAAAGAAGAACTTATCTCTCCAAATGAGCACGAATTGACTTCCTTTTTACAACTTAGATTGAGCTTGGTAACACGACCTGATTGGTTGTTGCACTCCACGCCTCTCCATTGGCAGCAATCTTCACCAACCCGAGAAGAAAGCCTACCTGAATTTTCAGTTACACCTTTCTTCAAGCTGAGAAGTGCTTCTCTTTCAATGTAGATGCATTTGATTTTAGCCCGACTCTGATCTTCACTGCATGAACTGGGTTTGAATATCCCCAAAGGTGAGGATCCAAACAAGGAAAAAAGAAGAAATACAACAATAAAATTAATGTTAGTACATTTTAAATTAAATATGTTAAAAACTCAAAATAACCGAAGATGAATAAAGAGATGAGTTATAATAAAAGTTGTTAAAGAAAGAGTTACTTGTTAGTAAGTTAGATTAAATAAATTAAGAGAAGTTTTCTAAATTAATAAATAACATGTAGGTTATGTGAAGGGTTGGAAGACTATATATACGGCTATGCTATGGACTAATCTCATATCAAGAGTGAATGAAGAAAATAGTTAAAAGCAAAGTGTATTGTGTGAGAGAGTGAATTCTATAATATTCCTAAATACTTAAGAAATTTCGGGCCAAAGAAAGGTGTTCTTCTGGTGGAGCTTTGGGCTTGAACACTTTGTGCAGAAGTTGTTCTAGCCATACAACATTTGTTGGGCTGTTGTATCCTAGGGGAGACAAGTCAGAGAAGGTCTGCACCGGTTACTAAGTTTAGCCAACCAAGGGCTTGAATCTCCTTAAAGAGAGCGAGTGCCGCGCCTCAGTCCAAATAGTGTTGTGTAATTTTTCTCATTGAATTAATAATATTCAGAAGTACTATTCAGTTTCTCATTGTGTTATTTCCATTATTATTGTGTTTGCACCAACAATTTTAAGGAGATTCAACACATGGAGCCTACACAAGAGAAACCAAATGAACCTGTTGGAGATCTCAACAAGCCCTTTCGCTTTAAGGGAGCCCACTTCAAGAGGTGGAAAGGAAAGGTCCTCTTCTACTTGAGTCTTCTCAAAGTCGCCTACATTCTCACTGACAAGAATCCATCAAAAGTTTCTACCGATGAGATGAGTGAGGAAGAATATATTCTCCATCAAGAAAAAATAGATAAGTATACAAAAGATGAATATAATTGTCGCTCTTATCTATTGAATTGTCTTGCCGATCATTTCTATGATTATTATGATACAACTTACAATTCTGCCAAGAAAATTTGGAAAGCTTTACAAAGCAAGTATGATACCGAGGAGGCTGGTGCAAAGAAGTATGTTGCTAGTAGATTTTTCCGTTACCAAATGGTTGATGGAAAATCGGTGGTGGATCAAGCACAAGACTTCCAAATGATTGTAGCAGAATTGAGATCCGAAGGCATAAAGATTGGAGACAATTTGGTGGTAGCTGGCATAATTGATAAACTACCACAATCTTGGAGGGAGTTCCAAAAGACTTTGCGGCACAAACAAAAGGAGACATCCTTAGAGACTTTGATCACACGCATCCGTGTGGAGGAGGAGGCTAGAGGACAAGATGCACTCATGACACAAGAGAGCAATGGTAATTCCACCACAAAGGTAAACCTTATTTCAGCCAATAATAATATGCCCAAAAATCATTTTCCTAGAAATGTTCAATTGAAGCCTAAAAAAAGAGCTTTTAAAAATAATAATAGACCTCAAGGAAGGGGAAACCCAAATAAAAATTACAATAAGAACCAAGGACCCCCTTCACAAGATCATTTTAATAGATCTTGTTTTGTCTGTGGCAAGAGTGGGCATATTGCTCGATTTTGCACATTTCGGAAACGTGAATCTGTCTCGCAGGTTAACGTAACCGAAGAGCCTTTAGTGGCTATGATTACAGACATCAATATGGTGCAATATGTTGAAGGGTGGTGGGCAGATTCTGGTGCTAATAGGCACGTCTGTTATGACAAAAATTGGTTCAAATTGTACACTCCTTTTGAAGAAGAAAAAACTGTTATGCTTGGTGATTCTAGCAAAACCAAGGTTCTTGGGAGTGGTGAGGTTGAATTGAAATTCACTTCTGGACGTGTGCTAACATTGAAAGATGTTCTTTACACTCCGTCCATGAGGAAGAATTTGATGTCAAGTTTTTTACTTAACAAGGCTGGCTTCAAGCAAATTATAGAATCTGATAATTATGTAATCACTAAAAAGGGATTATTTGTGGGCAAGGGTTATGCTTGTGATGGAATGTTTAAATTGAATGTTGAGAATAATAAAGCATCCACCAGTTCAGTTTATATGCTTTCTTCTATTAATTTTTGGCATGCTCGTTTATGTCATATAAATAGTAGATATGTGGGAATCATGAGTAGTTTAGGATTAATTCCTAGATTGTCAAAAGATTTTGAAAAATGTGAAACTTGTAGTCAAGCTAAGATTACAAAAAAGCCTCATAAAAGTGTTGTAAGAAATACCGAATTGCTTGAGTTAATTCACTCCGATTTATGTGAATTTGAGGGAACTCTAACTCGTGGAGGAAATAGATATATTATCACTTTTATTGATGATTTCTCAAAATATACAACTATTTATTTGTTGAAAAATAAAAGTGATGCTTTTGAAAAATTTCAAGATTTTTTAAAAGAAGTTGAAAATCAATTCGGTAGAAAAATAAAAAGAATAAGAAGTGATAGAGGCCGTGAGTATGAATCAAGTACATTCAACTCATTTGTTCAGTCTTTGGGAATTATCCATGAAACTACTGCACCATATTCACCTGCTTCTAATGGTGTGGCTGAAAGAAAAAATAGAACTTTAATTGAGTTAACAAATGCCATGTTAATTGAATCTGGAGCACCTTTACATTTTTGGGGTGAAGCTATTTTAACTGCATGTCATGTTTTGAATAGGGTGCCACATAAAAAGTCACATACCACACCTTTTGAGATGTGGAAAGGACATAAGCCAAATTTGGGATATTTGAGAATATGGGGTTGTCTTGCTTATGTAAGGCTTACTGACCCTAAAATACCTAAATTAGGTATAAGAGCTACTACCTGTGCTTTTCTTGGTTATGCGATTAATAGTGCAGCCTATAGATTTTTTGATCTTGAAAACAAAATAATTTTTGAATCTGGAGATGCAATTTTTCATGAAGAAAAATTTCCTTTTAAATTGAAAAATAGTGGGGGTGAAGAAAATATTTTGTCACAACCTAGTTCTTCTACATCACATTTACAAAATCAAGAAAATTTTGAAATGGAACCTAGAAGAAGTAAAAGAGCTAGAGTTGAAAAGGATTTTGGTCCTGATTATTATGTTTTTAACATTGAGGAAAATCCCCAAAATTTAAAAGAGGCTTTAACATCACCTGATGCTATATTTTGGAAAGAGGCTGTAAATGATGAGATGAAATCTCTAATTTCTAATAGAACTTGGAAATTAGTAGATCTTCCACCGGGTTGTAAGACCATAGGTTGTAAATGGGTCCTTAGAAAAAAGTTGAAACCGGATGGATCAATAGATAAGTTTAAAGCTAGACTTGTTGCAAAAGGCTTTAAACAAAAAGCTGATCTTGATTTCTTTGATACATTTTCTCCGGTAACAAGAATTACATCTATTAGATTGTTAATTGCTATTGCTGCAATTTTTGATTTGAAAATTCATCAAATGGATGTAAAAACTGCTTTTCTAAATGGGAACCTAGAGGAAGAGATTTATATGGACCAACCTGAAGGCTTTGTAGAGCCTGGACAAGAAAGCAAGGTATGTAAGCTAACTAAATCCCTATATGGCTTAAAACAAGCACCTAAGCAGTGGCATGAAAAGTTTGATTCCTGCATGATTGAGAATGGTTATAAATCAAATGAATGTGATAAATGTATTTATTCTAAGTCATGGAATAATCTACATGTTATTATTAGCCTCTATGTGGATGATATGTTAATTTTTGGCTCAAATATGCATGTTATAAATGAGACAAAAAATATGCTTAAAAGCCATTTTGATATGAAAGATCTTGGTGAGGCTAATTTTATTTTGGGCATGAAAATTACCAAAACATGTGATGGAATATATCTTGATCAATCAAATTATGTTGAGAAAATATTGAGAAAATATAATTTTCATGATCACAAAAGTGTAGCTACTCCTTTTGATTCTAGTATTCATTTATTTCCTGTGAATAATGATGATGAGATTTTTAATCAAAAGGATTATGCTAGTATCATTGGTAGTTTGCGTTATGCTACTGATTGTACTAGACCTGACATTGCATATGCAGTAGGAGTGCTTAGTAGATTTACTAGCAAGCCTAGTAAAGATCATTGGCTAGCTATTGAGCGAGTAATGAGATATTTAATTGGTACCAAAAACTATGGCATATTTTATAAAAAGTACCCTGCTGTGATTGAAGCTTTTAGTGATGCCGATTGGAATACTTTGTCAGGTGATTCTCTCTCTACCACTGGTTATATTTTTACCTTAGGTAGTGGTGCTATTTGTTGGAAATCTAAAAAGCAAACAATAATTGCTAATTCAACAATGGAAGCTGAATTAATAGCATTAGCTTCAGCTAGTGAAGAGGCAAATTGGCTTAGAGATTTGTTATATGAAATTCCACTTTGGGAAAAGCCAATTCCACCTATATTAATTCATTGTGATAGCACTGCCACAATTGGTAGAGTTAAAAACCGTTACTACAACGGTAAATCCAGACCTATAAGAAGAAAGCACAGTACCGTGCGATCTTATTTGAGTAGTGGCATCATAACTGTGGATTATATTAAATCTAATGATAATCTTGCAGATCCATTTACCAAGGCCTTGGCAAAAGATAGAGTCTGGAATACATCGAGGGGGATGGGACTAAAGTCCATAGAATCATGAGCCATGTATGAGGATACCCAACCCAAGGACCAGAGATCCTGAGAATTGGGTTCAATGGGAAAAACGAATCATACGATGGTCGTAAGAAATGCACTATTCATTTTTTTTTTAATTATTTATTCTGTAAATAATTTTTAATTGTTCATCCCTATGATGTAAGTGCATTTATCCTGTAATGTGGAGAGGTTGAGTAAAAAACTCTTAATGAAATTTGTAGCTCGTATGAGTGGGGTGTTAGAATTACAGGAGCACCCTTGACAAAATTTCACCTATGTGAGTGTGGGGGTGGGGCCGCTCCCTATGAGATTTGGACTTAATCTCAAATACACTCATGAAACTGGGATCAGCACACGGCCGTAAAGTGCTAGCTATAAAAGCTCATGTCAACACCTGGATCATTATGTGTGAGCATCAATACTTTATTTCCCTTAAGCAGTCATAGTTCAAGTCGGAGACCACTACTGACTCTGGAGTAGAGATTGTTGTTTCACTAAGTGAAGGTTCAATGCAGAGCACACCTTCATGATGCATAATAATCCCTCTTTGCCCGGTAATCTCTCATTTTCCAAATTTAATATTAAAATGAGTGGGGGAATGTTAGTACATTTTAAATTAAATATGTTAAAACTCAAAATAACTGAAGATGAATAAAGAGATGAGTTATAATAAAAGTTGTTAAAGAAAGAGTTGTTAAAGAAAGAGTTACTTGTATGTAAGTTAGATTAAATAAATTAAGAGAAGTTTTCTAAATTAATAAATAACATGTAGGTTATGTGAAGGGTTGGAAGACTATATATACGGCTATGCTATGGACTAATTTCATATCAAGAGTGAATGAAGAAAATAGTTAAAAGCAAAGTGTATTGTGTGAGAGAGTGAATTCTATAATATTTCTAAACACTTGAGAAATTTCGGGCCAAAGAAAGGTGTTCTTCTGGTGGAGCTTTGGGCTTGAACACTTTGTGCAGAAGTTGTTCTAGCCATACAACATTTGTTGGGCTGTTGTATCCTGGGGGAGACAAGTCAGAGAAGGTCTGCACCGGTTACAAAGTTTAGCCAACCAAGGGCTTGAATCTCCTTAAAGAGAGCGAGTGCCGCGCCTCAGTCCAAATAGTGTTGTGTAATTTTTCTCATTGAATTAATAATATTCAGAAGTACTATTCAGTTTCTCATTGTGTTATTTCCATTATTATTGTGTTTGCACCAACAATTAAGATTAAGATTAGCCATATATGGAGTTATAATAGTTTATGTTGTAACTGGTAATGAAACCGCTAAAGATGTGTAGTGATTTATAGGAAGCAAAAAGCCAATACTGCATGATGAATATCTATTAGTGTGAACTGTGAAGCATGAAGTCACCGTAAATTGATCTCGTCAGAATATCTATTAGTGTGAATTGTGAAGCATGAAGTCACCATAGATTGGTCTGGTAAAAAATAATAATAGCGCATTGAAAATTTTTTCCATATGGTATTCAGGGAGAAATTAGTGGAGTCAGTTTTTCCACATGATTTGTACTTCCACTTTCACTCCACACATGATTTATACTTCGTAGCAACTTTTTTATTTTGAAGATTTTTTTTTTTTTTTTTTTTAAAAAAAAAAAATTTTGAGAGAGTTTCAACAAAATTAAGATAAAGATTAGCCATATATGGAGTTATAATAGTTTATGTTGTAACTGGTAATGAAACTGCTAAAGATGTGTAGTGATTTATAAGAAGTAAAAAGCCAATGCTGCATGATGAATATCTATTAGTGTGAATAGTGAAGCATGAAGTCATCGTAGATTGGTCTGGTCAGAATATCTATCAATGTGAACTGTGAAGCATGAAGTCATCTGTTAGGTTCTAAAGACTTAGGATTTTATATATTTAGAACTCTAATGTGTATTGTTGGCAAGCCATGATCAAAACAAGATATTTAGTCGTGTTTAGACTTGCTCAAAGTTGGTTCATTTATGTAAAGTTGGAACAAACTGATGTTGAAATTATTATTGCTTCTTGGCCTGGTTCAATCGATTGAAGTTTAGGCTCGATCAATCGAAAATCAAGTCATATGCGTTTTCTACAGAATTCCAACTCAGCCCTAGTTTGTTTTAAAACGTTTAGGGTTTTGTAATTTGCCCCAAGTATACAAGACAAACCCTGACCACGTTTTAGTGTTGCTCATATTACTGTTTGTGTAAATCTCTTGTGAGATTTGTGAGAAGCTTTCCTTTACACAAGTTTAGGATTATCAAGAAGGGGATTTCTTCAAGAGCTTGATGATCATTCAGTTGCTGCCATAAGAACTTAAAGAAACACAAACGGATGTGCTTATACTTGCTGGAGAATCCAAGAAAGAAGGAGTCTGTGGTCTCAAAGCTTGCACGTGGTCGTGTCAGTAAGTTTCTACTGGTGGGTAGCAATAGGATGTTAGTGGTCTAAGTCCTGTTAAACAACTTTGATTCTTTCATAGTGGATTTAGGTTTACCTTGAGAATAGCTAGGTTAAATCCTCCCTATGTTTTTACTGGTTTGGTTTCCTGGGTGATCATATCATTGTCTTATTTATCTTTTCGCTGTTTTGCATGATATGATTGTTTTGATTGTGATAACCTAGATTTGTTAATTTGGACTAAGTAACAATTTGGCTTATTACCTAGGTTAATCCAATTGTGTTTTTAAGGGGTCTAAAAACTGTGAAGCATGAAGTCACCATAGATTGGTCTGGTTAGAATATCTATCAGTGTGAACTGTGAAGCAGGAAGTCATCGTTACACCGTAGATTGGTCTAGTAAAAAAAAAAAAAAAAAATAGTGCATTGAAAGTTTTTTCCATATGGTATTTAGGGAGAAATTAGTGGAGTCAGTTTTTCCACATGATTTGTACTTCCACTTTCACTCCACACATGATTTGTACTTCGTAGCAACTTTTTCTTATTTTGAAGAAACAATTATTTAATTTTGAGAGAGTTTCAACAAAATTAAGATTAAGATTAGCCATCTATGGAGTTATAACTATTTATGTTGTAACTGGTAATGAAACTGCTTAAGATGTGTAGTGATTTATAGGAAGCAAAAAGCCAATGCTGCATGATGAATATCTATAAGTTTGAACTATGAAGCATGAAGTCATCATAGACTGGTCTGGTCAGAATATTTATCAGTGTGAACTGTGAAGCATGAAGTCATCATTACACCGTAGATTGGTCTGGTAAAAAAAAAATAATAGCACATTGAAAGTTTTTTCCATACAGTTTTTAGGGAGAAATTAGGGGAGTAAAGTTTTTAGACATGATTCGTACTTCCACTTTCACTCCACAAATGATTTGTACTTTGTAGCAACTTTTTTTTAAAAAAATTTTAGTGGTGTCTGCTCTTGATGATTATCATCATACCAAGACATAAATTGGTTTTGGTATAGGCAGAGATTAAACGCCAAATATTTTATTCAACTATTAGAAACTATACAAATTGAGCTAACTGAAACCCACTTGAAGAAACTACTTTGTTGTTTGATTAAATCTATAATTTAGAGTCTTTAGACTTTATCTTGTAAAGAAATAAAGTGGTAGTTTTATTACAAAAGAAAAAAAAGAAGATAAAAAAAGATAAATTTGGTCCCTACATTTTGGTAATAGTCAATTTAGTTTATCTTATTTTCAAATTTCAACTTACAATTAGTTTCTCTTATTTTCAAAAGAAAAAAGAAAACAAATAAATTTGGTCCCTACATTGTGGTAATAGTCAATTTAGTTTCTCTTATTTTCAAATTTCAATTTACAATTAATTTGGTCTAAACCGTCAACTCACTAACGGAAAATACTTATGTAGTGAATAAATTTCATAGTTAGTAGATTTGAAGATTAAGTGGTTCATAAAACAATAATAAATTTTTTTTAATTACTACCTAAAAATTCCAATCAACATTTAATTTTTATTTTAAGAAAGAAAAAGAATTAAAAAAATTACTCTAAAATTTTTATATTTTTCTTTCATTTTTTCGGCAACCAAACACATAAATACAACCAAAACAAATCAAACAGAAAACCTTCAACTTCATTAGATCTTTAACCACAAATCAAAGACAACCATTTGTTATTAAGGTTTTTGAGATAAAGAAAGATCTAAAAACTAAAATGGGTGAGAGGCTGAGCGGAACAGTGAAGTGGTTCAATAACCAAAAGGGTATAGCCTACTCGAACGATCGGTTACACCTTTCTTGAAGTTGAGAAGTGCTTTTCTTTCAATGTAGATGCATTCGATATTTGTCACTGTGATCTTCACTGCATGAGCTGGGTTTGAATGATGTTACGTGACTAGTTTTTATTTAATTTTATTATTTAAGCTTTTATTAGGAGATGGGTGTTAGATAATGATAGGATAGATTATTAACTTAGTATTTGAATAAATCTTATAGTATATAAAGATTAGATTTCTTTCGAATTTAAATGTTAGCTTTATCTTATAAAGCCATCTATTTATATGGCTTGATGTTGATTAATAAAGAAAATTGTTGAGTACAATATTCACTTTGGAAGTCTAGACTCCCTCGAAATAGTTTATTTATCAATTAGGAGGTCTTGGTTCCCTTGAAACAACCAACAAACTCAATTGAGTTTGTAACAATTGGTATCAGAGTCAGGCATGAAGGAACAATTGTTGGAACAATTATTGGAATGCATGCACAAACTGAAAGAGATACAATCTCTAGTAGTTGAAAGTATCAAGAAAATGCAAATGATATGCAAATCCTTGTGTTTGGCTAGATAGTGCAACCAAAGAGAGCAATTTGGCTCTCTATGAAGAAGAGAAGCTAAGGAAAGTAACGGGCAATGCAAACTCGAAGATAAGAAGGCCATGGGAGCTCCACAAAATCAAATCATCCCACCTTCACACAATTCAAGCATGCAACAACTTTTACATCGAGTTAAAGATAGTTTTGCAGCACTAAAAAGCTGGTTAAAGATAATTTTGTAGCACCAAAAAGCTTACCACCTTTGCAAGTGCCCAATCATAAGATTCTTTCAAACCTAAGAAGTGATTAAGTATGTGAGAAACAATTTGGGAAGATCGAGCTCATCTGGAACAATATTTTTAGATTAAGCCCTTGAGGACAAATAATTTTCAGACTAAGCAGACAAGGGCTGATTTTAAGGGAGGAGGAGTGTTACATGCCTAGTTTTTATTTAATTTTATTATTTAAGATTTTATTAGGAGTTGGGTTGTTAGATAATGATAGGATAGATTATTAGCTTAGTATTTGAATAAATCTTATAGTAGATAAAGATTAGGTTTCTTTTGAATTTAAATGTTAGTTTTATCTTGTAAAACTATCTATTTATATGGCTTGATGTTCATTAATAAAGAAAAGCTGAAAAATATTATTATTGAGTGAATATTCACTTTGGAGATCTAGACTCTCTCGAAGTAGTCTATTTATCAATTAAGAGGTCTTGATTCGCAACCAACAAACTCAATTGGGTATGTAACAAATAACCCCAAATGTGAGGACCCAAACAAGGACAAAAGAAGAAATACAACAACAAAATTAAGATTAGCCATGGAGTTCAAATAGTTAGTGTTGTAAGTGAATAGTGATTTATAGGAAGAAAAAAAAAAAAAAAAAAGCCATGCTACATGATTGATATTTATCAATTATCAGAGGAAATTATTGTGTACTCCTAGAGTACCATAAATGCGTACTCCCTCCTCTCACATGAATGGTGGGTCCCACTAATTAAATTCATGGTAGAACTCACCATTCATGTGAGAGGGAGAACTACGCATTTATGGTATTCTGGAAGTACCAAATAATTTTCCAATTATCAGTGTCAAGAATGAAGTCACCGTAGATTGGTCTAGTCTATAAATTATAATGACCTTTGTTGTTTTTTCCATATGGATTGGAGGAGAAATTAGTGGAGTTAAAGTTTTTCCACATGGCTTGTAGTAACCAACCATGGAAGAAACCTTAGTTGCGGGTCTAGCATTTGAGTGAGAACGATGTTTATTTCACAAACACACACTATTGCACATAAAAGTACACAAGCACGATTTTGCACTGCACTGGTGATTTGAAGTCACATTTTTTTTAATTATAATAGTGTGTACACTAGTTATTATCTTGATACTTAGAAATTGTGACATCAAGTCACAAGTTCAGTACAAAATCGTGTATGTGTATAGTGTAAAATAGTGAGTGCGCACTAGTTATTGCCCTTTGATGCTAAATATACAAAAAATTTGATAACTTTTTTTACATTTGTTGAATTGACAAACTTTCACTAGTTTTTATATGGGTCTATTGTTAATATTACTTTTTTTTTGCTACTAATAATCTGCTATACAACATGTGTCAAATTTTTTGTCTCTAGACTTTCTCCAAGCATTTTCCACACGGATGTGTCTTATGTTTGCTAAACGTAAACAATGGACATTGACTCATTACTTAGAATTTTGTTTGTTTGATTTTTTATGCTAAACGTAAACAATGGGCTTTGAATCATCACTTAGAATTTTGATTCTCTTATTTTTTATTTTATTTTTATTTTTTACAGAGATACTCAGTTCATGATTAAGATGTGAGTATCAAACAATTCAAACCTGTTGACGAACATTTTTCAAAGCCATATATATAGCTGTAGCATTTTAATATTAAACGATTAACTCTAATATTTTTATGAATAAAAAGTTAGAAAAATTAATGTAAAGATATGAGAAATAATGTGGTAGATGAGGAATTAGTAATATAGTCAAATGAGGAGTTAGTGTGGGGACTGAGCTTAGAGTTAGGGGGTTCAAGTAAAAAAAAAAAAAGAAAAAAAAAATTCATTATGAAATTCTAAATAAGTATTTATTTAGCATTTAGCATTCACTAATTGTCAACAAAGACACACACAAAATTATTGTTTCATAATATATTACATTGTAATTTGTAGGGTCACAATTTGGAGCCCAAACCCAAAATATACGGAGTCTTGGTCCAATGAGCCCAATACAATGAATTTGTAGAGAATGGGTTGGAAACTTGGACTTTAGCAAATCAGATGATCGACCAACAGGTATAAATGATAAAGAAAGAAAGATAACATAGATTTACTAGGGAGAGACGTCCTTAGATTTTATCTAAGGAAGTTGATTCTTAATATATTGTTCTTTATACTTTGTTACCAGTCTCATCCCCCCCTTTGTTTTCCCCTTCTCTTCTATTTTATACTATTTTCCTCTCATTTCCACCGTCCACGTGTAGATTTAGATTGATAGTGCTGATATTTGTCCCATCAGCCCCTCCCCGAAGTTGTTGGGAGTAGTTGTAAAAGCTGAAAAGTATGGTTCAGTTAGTTGCAGAGCACTTAATGCAATAGTAGCAGTTTTCTCTTAGATATTTCCATGCCTTCCTTTGTTCTTTTCTTTCTTAATACTTATCATCTTCCATGGAATGGTTCGGAGTGTCACTCTCAATGGCTGGCCGTTCCCTTTGTCCTCGGCTTTGCCTGGCCAAGGAGGAGTTCTTCCTTGGATTGGGCCCTTGGCCCAACATATATATTGTTATGGACTCCTAGGTCTGTTACCCCCACAATAGCCCCTCGGGATTCTTCTTTTCTTCTTCATAGAAGGAAAGGAGGACCTCGATGTGATAATAGCCCTTTGCGCCCATTTTACACCATCTCTGATTGCAAGATATTTTTTAGTTTATCCAAGTCGTGTTCCTAACGTTTCGGTACACGAGACGTGCCTTCATTAAGGTCATTACGAAGTGATAAAGACCCAACGATTGAAGACTTCTTTGGAAATTGAGCGGGATTTATCTCACTCGTAACTCTTTCTTTAAGATTCTGGCAAATTAATTTCCACTAGATTTTGCCTTCTATATAAGACACCTTTGGGGGAATCGTTCTTCCTCATTTAAAGATCCTTGAGTTCTGCGGGGATCTTAAGTTCTTAACTCTTCAAGCATTCCCAGGGACCCTGCCAAGATGGTGATCGAAGTCTAGGGAATGAGGTGGCCAAGGATAAAGGTGAGGTCAAGGAAACCAAGCCCTCCTCAGAAACCAAGGATGCTGCCAAGATCCAGGATGACGAAGTTAAGGCAAGGGAAGCAGAGGTCAAAGACATTTCTTCCTTTTAACCGGGTAAGAAAGAAGTCCCTCCTCTTTCAGCCAAGACCCAAAGCAGGTGTAGATCGTATCAAATTTTTGGTGCGACAAAATCTGGGTCTCACCTGGCGACATATATCATGTGTGCGCAGATGTGAAGACGACCCAAGGTTGATCAAGCAAATCAACAAGGACATGGATTGACAGGTTTCTTGTTTCTTAACCTTGATAGCAGAACATCTTGTAGTTAGGAGAAGAGGGGTCCATCCAGCGTTCCCGCCTCTTCTTCTTTCTCATCGCCAGTATTATCCATACTGGCTCGATTGCTACTAGAACAAGATTGTGGATCTAGCGTCTTCGCTTCTTCTTCTTTTTCATCGCCGGTACCATCCATACTGGCTCGATTGCTGCTAGAACAAGATTGTGGATCTACCATTCCTATGAGTTTTCTCTTTTAAAGTTAGTTTTTGAAACAGACTTGCCTAAACCATTTTGTATATGATGTATTTTTCCTTTATTTAATAAAAAGAAAACTATACTTTTACTTTATGAATCTTTCATTTTCTGCAATAATTATTTCATGAATGGGTGTGTTGGTATTTTCCCCTCAAATAGGACTTAGAATTGATACTATTGATGGTAATGAAAAGTTGTCACCCTGACTTTATCAAAACTGATAGTGGCACCCAATCGCTAACTTTAAATAAGTTAACTATGTAGAAATAATCAAGAAAATAATCATGTGCTTTATACTGCAAACAGTGCAACCATCAAAGAATGTGGAATTTAAAGTAAGTGATCCGAGGGGACTATCGTGTACTAAGGTTCTATTCAACATTTATGATGATGTTATAGCGTTAATTTCCTCCAAGCATCTGGTTTAAGGACTCAGGCATGCCTTGGGTTCTGTTTAAGCACTTTATAGAGATGGTATAGCTTTAATTTCCCCCAAGCATCTGGTCCGAGGACTTAGGCATGCCTTGGGTTCGGTTTAAGCACTTTATAGAGATGGTATAGCATTAATTTCCCCCAAGCATCTGGTCTGAGGACTCAGGCATGCCTTGGGTTCTATTTAGAATTAGCCCCACTTCGGATCATCTTTGATTTGTAGTGCTATCAACATGCACCATTTTGGACAAAGGATTCCATGCAGCGAGACCGTGCCAACTAATTTTCTATCTACGTGTTGTGCTTCTGTCATTTCACCTGGCAAGGGTTCAGTGGTCTCAGCCACCAGGTCCGTGAGAACTTGGCCCTTGACGGAGGCACGAGATACATATTTGATATTGAAAGCCCCCAACATTGTTCCGTACGGAGCAATCCTCTGCGTAGCATGCGCCACGGCCAAAATGGTCTCTTCCACCAATGGTTGATATATTGCTGCATCGCCTTAGTATGTTGAGCGTTCAACTCGCTAAAACACCAGGTTCCCACAGACGGCACCAATTGTAGGGTCACAATTTGGAGCCTAAGCCCAAAATGTATAAAGTCTTGATCCAATGAGCCCAATACTATGAATTTGTAGATAATGGGTTGGAAACTTGGACCTTAGCAAATCAGACGATCGACCAACAGGTATAAATGATAAAGAAAGAAAGATAACATAGGTCTACCAGGGAGAGACGTCCTCGGATTTTATCCGAGGAAGTTGATTCTTAATATATTGTTCTTCATACTTTGTTATCAGTCTCGTCCCCCCCTTTGTTCTCCCCTTCTCTTCTATTTTATACTATTTTCCTCTCATTTCCACCGTCCACGTGTAGATTTAGATTGATAGTGCTAATACTTGTCCCATCAGCCCCTTCCCGAAGTCGTTGGGAGTGGTTGTAAAGGCTAAAAAACATGGTTCAATTAGTTGCAGAGCACTTAATGCAATAGTTGCAACTTTCTCTTAGATACTTCCATGCCTTCTTTTGTTATTTTCTTTCTTAATACTTATCATTTTCCATGGAATGGTTCGGAGTGTTACTCTCAATGGCAGGCCGTTCCCTTTGTCCTTGGCCTTGCCTGGCCGAGAAGGAGTTCTTCCTTGGACTGGGCCTTTGGCCCAACATATACATTGGTATGGGCTCTCAGGTCTGTTACCCCCACATAATTATTCATGAAAAAAGAACTCGGTGTGCATCTATGATGCTTGCGTTTTTTGCTGAGTAAGGGCCAAATTATTTTGTTTAATATTTTTAAAAGGATTAAGTTTTTTTAGGTAAAATTGGTTGATTGGACTAATTTATTTTTTTAGCTTTACTATTGATAATTTATGTTGTTGGGTTTTTTAATTTTGTTTTAAGATTTAAATCTATAAAATCTTTTATGGCATTTAAAATGATCCATAATATTATTAAGGGGGGCCAAATATAATTTTATTGAACCAAATTGCTAAAATTTGCACACACACACACACTAGTATTGAGAGAAGGGGGGGGGGGGGGGGGGAGAGGAGGGATGAGGGGAATTGCCCTCCAAGGTCCAAGAATAGTTCTATCCTTGAGTTAGTGCTAGATTGCTAGGAGTTCTTGCCCATGTTGGGCAAAGTGGAACGTCCCCTTGCCATGAGGGCTTGGGGTTTTTCCATTGACTCACTAGTTTGAGCCTTGGGGGTGGGGTTTAGGTATTAGTGTTTTTAAACTAACTCAAAAAATATGTAGATCACATTGTTAAAAGAGAGACTCCTGTTCCTCAAAAGAAAAAGGAAAAAGAAAAAGAAAAAGAAAAAGAGAGACTCCTTATTTATTTATAAGTGTGATTTTTAATATGCCTCAAATGAATTGGGTTACATACGTGCATAGGGGGAGAATGAAGAGATGAGATAGATGAGGACTTAAATCTTCTTAAAAAGAGTGAAAACCTCACCTCAGTCTAATGGTGTTGAGATTTTTTAGGAAAAAAATTGTAATATTTTAATTTTGTTTCTCCCTTATATTTTTATTATATTGCACCAACACACATATATATTTTGTTCATTAATCATCCAAATTTTATTAATTTCATATGATCAGAATACTGCAATGCATGCAGTTTATACATCTTATGCAAAGAGATTAAAGGTAGATCCCATGTACAAAAAGAAAATTTTCAAGATAAGAACCTAAAACCAAAAATCTTAAAACCCTAAACTGACAAGGGACCAACCTATCAAAATCTATAAATATTACTTACAAAATTCATGTTGAATTCACTGTAAGTCTATAATATATATTGATTATTTGAAATATATATGGGAGAGAGCCTGAGAAAAAAAGGGGCCAAATCTGTCTTCTAGTTTTTAAAAGTGGGTCTTGCATCTTCAAGTTAATAGTACTCAAAGTGGCACCCATCATAGCCTGTGAACACACATCAAAAAAAAAAAAAAAAAAGTAGGATTAGTAAAATACAGTAGCATATGGAAACAAAATGTACATGTTTTGCCCTTTTGACCCCACCCAAAAAAAAAAAATAACAGAGAACAAAGATCCCATACAAAATTGTTTTCAACTGGACTTTGTACTTTATCAAAAGATTATGAGTTAAACAAATTTCAAATTCAAAACATTTTAAATTCAGTCCTACTCTTTTTTTTTTTTTTTAATATAAAAAATTTAGGTATTTTTAACTTCCATTCATTTCTAATATAGTCATTTCATCTACCTTTGTTCAATTCATAGCGTTAAGTCTACAATATCGTTTTAGAAAGTGAAAAATACTAAAACTAATAATGAAATTGAACAAACTTAGACTAAATGAATAAATTGAAAACATATTAGAGTTCAAAGGATTAAATTTAAAAAAAAAAAAAAAAAACTTAAAAGATTAAATTAAGAACTAGTGAAAATTAGAGGGGTGACTCACTTGGATCAACTGTGACAAGAATGGCTGAGCCTCCAAACTCGCACGTGCCACCAGCCGCTTTGGTCTTCTGCCAAAAGCTATTGAAAGCATATGAAGCGTGTGCAAACAAAGTGTTGGGCTGAAAGCAAGAACCATCAGGCTCAATTGAATCGCAATCAGCTCCAGACCAACAAGCATAGTCCATGGCTTCTTGAACAATTGGGTCAGGCACTGATGGCTTAGCCACACACCAAAGGGCTCTGTTTGGAGGAGTGTTTGGTGGTGGTGGCACTGTTGGTGGTGGGTACACCACTGGTGGTTGAAACAATGGTGGGCTTGGAACAAAAACAGTGGGGGCTGGTGTATATGTAGGTGTGCCTGGGACATAGCCTGGTGGGCTGGGCTCAATATAAGGTGGGCTTAATATGGGCCCTAGTGGGCTTGGAACATAGGTAGTGGGACTTGGTACACTACTTGGTGGGCTTGGAACAATTTCTGGTGGGTTTGTGGCAGGTGGGCTTGGAAAAATTTCTGGTGGGTTTGTGGTAGGTGGGCTTGGAAGAATTTCGGGGGGATTTGTTGTGGGCGGGCCGGGTAATGTGCCGGTTGGGCTTGGCGGTGGGCTTAGGGCTGGAAGAACTGGTGGGAGATAGTAAAATGGTGATGGAACAGTGGGAGTTGGAATGGATGTAGTGGGAGGTTGTGGGGTATTAGGTGGATAAGTACAATATGGAGGTGTGTTTTCAGGCAAGGGCATTGGACCTAGTGACTCAAATGGTGGTAAAGAAAATGGCGAACTCAAACTGTAGGGTTGGACATTTGATGAATCCAACATTGGATCAATGTCTAAGTGCTTTGTAACTTTCAACTTTTTTGTGGTTTTGATGACTGAACTTCTGAGATGTCTTGGATGCTTGAATGGTTGCATTGATCTTCTAGCATCTGCTCAATAAAACATAGAAAAACCAAGTCAACTAATATATGACTTTGCGATATTGGTTTAATTTTCAATTTTTGTAAATTTGAAATGCACAATTTACTGCCTTTATTATTGAATTAAAGTTTGTTAATGAGAATGGTAATTCTAAATTGTTTTTAAGATTTTGAAGAATTAGTGCTGTGATTATCTCTATGTTGGTTATTAAAATGTGTCCAATTTCTGTACAAGTTGTATAAAAGCTTGTTGTTGCAGAGCCAAGTTAAGTATCATTTGAAGAGTATATTTTAAAAAAGAAAAAAAGATGAGTATCATTTCAAGAGAAACTTAAGTTCATATAAACCTTTTTTCGTAAGCAAGTAGCATTAATAAATAAATAAAAAAAAATAATAATATAAGAGTTTACTGAGGCATATTCCATTGTGCACAACACAGCTACATTTTATGATTCAGTCGGGAGGAGTAGGTTCTACTTCTAGAACACTACTACAACAGCCAGCTTAATTATTATTATTATTTTTTTTAATAAAAAAACCAGAATTTCTACGTGCATCTATAGTCTTATATCATCACTTAATAATTTCTTATTGAATTACTGTTTTAAAATTCCCACCATTAAACTAAACACGTTCTTGTTCTTCTTAACACACTAAATGAGTATTAATAAGATATTTTCCATTCAATTAAAAAACTCATTTCTTGTACATAATTTTAAATTATATAAAATTTTAATTTTAATAGCTTTATACATAAGATAGTAATTGATATTTGATTATTGAGAAAATAAGAGTTATTAATATTTAATTATCTTGAAATTTTGTAAGTTTAAAGGATATTAATAAGAAAAGTATATAATTCAATATAATAAAAATTTATTAAGTGATATAATATTTACCAAAAATTAAGTCATGGGAGAGCTATGCTTTCTTGTACTATAGCTTAAAATTATTGAAACTAAAGCAACTTCAAAAATCAAAAGTAACCCCACTCATGCATATAGCTAATGTTACTCGTAATCTTATCGTATCAAGCAATTATATATTCTGCTATGACGTGGCTTTGGTGCATTTTTTGTTTGCTTAAGGATGAAGAATAGGCAATTGATATGATAGTCTAAATAGTAGTTTATAGTAAAATAAATTAGATAAGTAAATTCTATATATTTACACTAAAGCAGTTTCTAGTAAATCAATCAGATAAATAAATTCTATCTATTCACTCATAAGCAAAACACAACACCTGGACACAAATGGCTTACCACATTGGTTAAAGAAGATGGCTGCCATAGTTACATAGAGAAGAAGAATGCAGAATCTCTTGTAACCTTTGCTTGTTTCCATGGCTTTCTGCAATGCCCAGAACTTCCAAACTAGCTAGCTAGCTTTTTACAAACCAACTCCACAACACTCAAAATCTCAAGCCAAGCATAAGAGCTTTATATAGAGATCAGAGTAGGACGGCCCTAGAAGCGGACAAAGTAAGAGCATGGGGGGACAAGTGGCTATAGAGATTGATTCTTTAGCAGCCCAACTTTGTCATACAGTCACTTTGCTTAATGATGTGAAAATGAAGGAACACAAAAGAAGGATATAAAAAAAGGGTCTAAGAGAAGGTGTATTTTATGTTAAGCAGTTGTTCTCACCTCTGCTTCTGTATCATCTTTTTGCCTAAAGAATTTTTATAAGCAGTTGGCATATATGCTTGCTTGGTATAGAGAAAAATGAAAGCTCGGTTTTTTTCTGTTACTTTTGGTTTTGCTTGCTTTCTACTCAAAGCTCTCTCTCTCTCTCTCTCTCTCTCTCTCTCTCTCTCTCTCTCTCTCATGTCGGAGGAGGACCATGCCCAAGATCCTTGTCGTATGGCTCTAGTGCTCTTCTCTATACATTTTTTTTATTCCACTATCGCTCTTTGTGTACAAGGTATATTACTATGTATATTTTATGTCATAGCATATATTTTATTCTAATTATATTTGCTGACTAGGAAATTCCTTTTCACAAGTTTTACACTATAGCTGTAGCCTTGGTGTCAGTCCCATATTCAAAAGAGCAATCTAGAGGCACCAAACTTTACAATTTTTTATTATTTTTATTTTTATTTATTTTATAACTTGTTGAGGGGATAAGTTAGGATTAGACTAGCATTACTTTAATATGATCATTATTTTCTTTTTATTTAGAGAAAAGACATGTAATATGATCCATTATTAACCTCACTTTTATTGTATATTAATCACATATCACCTTAACAATTGTGAATATTTTTGTGTTACTAAGTTTATTGATTTTTGAGGATATTCAAAAGTGTTTCATGCTGCACACATTTCAATCGACTCAAACCAATGAAATGACCATTGCCACTTGAGATATCTTTAGGCAATTAGTGACATTCCTAGCGGCCTATACCAAGGCAAAGCACCATTTTTCTCCCCTCCAAAGTTGAGGTTGATTCTAGAAATAGAGATAGTACGTAAAAATGCAAAGAATGTGAATAGAACCTCATCTTACAAATTACTTTCTACATCGAACTATCATCCTTTGAATAATTTCAATTAGAATTGGTTATGGAAAGTGCAAGCTACTTTTAGACCTGTTCATTTTCTTTGCAATTATGCCCATGGTTGTATATCCTCGAGATCTTTTATATTTCGCCACTTTGACCCAAGAATGCACACGATGTGCTTTTATTTTGTTAGAAAATGACCTCAAATTCCTATTTTAATTTGGATTGAGTTTTCTTAGAGTGTCACTATCTTTCCTCTCCCCCCCCCCCCTCCAAAAAAAAGTTTTCTTAGGGTGGAAATTCTTTTCCTTGTAGAGGAAGCAATTTGATAGTGAGATCTTCCCATTAGGGAAAGAGGAATACTCTTAGAAGTATGTGGAATGAGTTTCTTTGAAAAGTAGTTTAACAATTTTTTTAGGATTGAAAGATGTCAGTGTGTATGAGTTGAAAGTTTGTTTATTTTGTAAATGTGAAGCACCATTGGGTGTATTCACAGTTTTTTGATTATGAGTATCTTGTTTATGAGTTTGTTAGTTGATATTAAGAGATTGTTTTTGGTGTAATTAGATTTGGGTTAGTTTGTTCTTATAAGGCTTGTGAATATTGTTTGCGAAAGTGTTTAGTTTGTCTGTGAAGTTTTGTTGAGTGTGGTTGTAATCTATATCATTGACGGTAGATTTTGATTGATATTTCTCATAGATGTAGACATGAAGTTGGCTAACTAAATTAAATATTATTGTCTTGTATAGATATTTTTATTACTTGTCCGAATGAATGTGCTTCTAGTAGCCCAAAATTAAAACAAGGTGTTAGTAGATCTAAAGGTTTTGATCTTGGTTAAGTTTAACTATTTAAGGTTGCATTTGGTTAGAGTGAAAAGGGAAAGTATAGGAAAAAAAAAAAAAAAAAAAGGAATGAAAATGGAGCATGGATTAACATTTTCCTAATTTTGGCTAAAGAAAAAATTAAATGAAGTACTCTAGACACAGAGTATGGAAATATATCTATAACTTCCCCACTATGACCTACCCCCCAACCTAGAGCAACTAGGTGGGGAAGTAAAATTAATCCTTGTTCATACGTGGGTTTTTCTAGTACGAAATGAGCCATTTCAAATAGGTTCATTGCTCTGGCGATCCTTTACTCCAACAACATCTAGGGTTCCTTGAACAATGTAATATTTCACATCGGGTAAATCCTTAACCCTTTCTCCTAGGAGTGTTCATGGTGCAGTGTGGTTTTGGGCCATTTTTATTACCATGCTTTGCGGTGCACTTTAGCCAAAATCATAACCGCACTATGGGTGTGTTTGCATAGAACTTATTTTGCTGAAACTGAAAACTGAAAACTGAAAACACTGTAGCAAAATAATTTTTAAATGTGTGAATAGTGCTGTGGGACCCATTTTTAATGAAAAAATTGATAAAAAATGAAATTTGTGGGTCCATGAACAGTGCATATATGCACTGTTCACTGCAGAAAGTAACCGCAAAGTCAACATTTGCGGTTACTGTTCATTGAACAGTAACCGAAAAACTCCAACACGCGTGAAAACCAAAAAAAAAAAAAAAAAAAAAAAAAAGAGGACAAAAACGCAAAGTAGAAAAAGCTGAATACAAACACACACTATATCTCATTTTTTCGGTCACATGTATGGTACAGTAGGTGCGGTTTAGAATTTAGCTAAAACCATAACCATACCACACCTCATTTTTGCGATCACATGTGCAGTGTAGTGTATAAAATGTGGTTTGAAGCTGGTATATTTTTCAAATTTTGGGTTTTTCCTACCTAGCCCAAAACTGATTTTTCCCTTTGTTTTGGGCCAAGTTTTAAACTATTGAGCTAGTTTTTCTTTATTTTGGGCTAGCTTTCCTAATCAAAACTTGCTAGGGTTATTAACCTTTTTTTTTTTTTTTTTTTTAAACTAGGATTATTAAACTATTAATAATATATTTAATATTAAAAATATAAATATATTAATATATGGTGAGGGTGTCGTGCGATGCACTGTTACTTGCAGCGTGATGAGGTTATGTTATTTTGCTGGCGGTTTTGGTGTGGTTTTTGCAGTTTGGTGAACACTTCTACTTTCCCCCTATCATAGTAGATAAACTTGAAGGGGAAAGAAATCCCTTTAGACTTTATTGATTTATTAGGAGGAAAAAAAGTGGTGTGGTTGGGGATTTTCCACCTAGGCTAACAGTTTTCATTTGTCCAAAATGGAGATAGAAATGGGAAGTAAAAATAAGAGTCTAAAGGAAAATTACAAATTTACCCCTTGAAGTTCCATTCTAGACACGATTGTCCTTCGTTTGCTGGTTGATGTCTTCTTCATATATGTATTGTCAATTTTCTGATCATCACCCTCCCTAATGTCTAGCATACTCTACCTCTTATCCTCCACTCTCGAAGATGACTCTGCTTTGTTGTTAACATCTCCCATTACATCATTCATGTGAACAATCTGAGCCAAGGAGTTATTTATGGGTTTCTTTGAAGAAGGTGACCCATTCAATGAATTCTGCTGGACTTTTTTTTTGGGGGGCTTGTTGAAGGTGCACTATTTTCCTTCTGACTCTTTCAGACATAATTTTTTATGGTTTTTTTTTTTTTTTTTTTTTTTTTTTTGTCTAATTGCAACATTATATAATTTTATAAAATATATTGTTGCAACATAGTTAATTATTTGAAATTATTTTTTATTTTTATTTATATGTACTTAATTAAGAAATTTATTATGATGGAATCATTGTCTTTTGATTTTTTTTTTTTTTTTTTTTTTTTGAGAATGTCTTTTGATAATTTTATATTTTAAAAGAATCATTAGCCCGTAATGAATGAAGTGCATCCATCTTAATATTAATTTGTTAATACAATGCTATTATAGGTCAAATGAAAATTAATAAAATATAATTTCTTATTTAATAGGGGTATACGTATAATAGTAATTAATATCAATTTAGAAAGTATCAACTTATTTTTTAGTTTTTAGTTTTTCCTCTCAATCAAATAAAGAAGAAAAGGTGCACCCACTTTCTATCCTTAGATTGTTCCATCCCTTCAACTAGATACACATGAAAGAAATCAATTTTTTTTTTCTTTCCTCCTAATTTTTTATACTCCCTCTATTTTTTATCCTCCCATTTTACTATCATCTCAAGCAAACAGACTCTCGAGAAAATATTATATTTAGTGTACCTTCAAAATTGATTTGAGATAGATGCACGCAAATTTAGTTTCACTTCACTTGTGCAAAATTTGATCAACTTATTCAAAAGACTTGCTTGGATTAAGGTGAAGTTTTCGTAAAAAGAATGTAGACTGCTTAATGGACTTTGAGTGAAGGTGGAAATCTGTTAAAATGGTCTCAAATTCCTATTTTTTGATTTAGTTTGAAATTTCATATGGCAGGAAAAAAAAAAATCCCTTGTAAAAGAAGGAATTTGGTGTTCCATATTCACTTATTCATTTAGAAATTCACCAAGGAATAGGTATTGAAATTTAATATATGGACAGCATTGAAAATAATTTAATGGTTTTAGCACAATAGGTCTTCTCGATGGAGAAATGAGAAGACTCTTTTAGAAGAATGTTAAGTGGGATTCCTTGAAGTGTGGGTCCTATTATGGATGAATGTCAATCCTGCAACAACCTTAATATAGGTAGAGATTATAAGAATAAGGAAGAAACAGAGGGCTAACCAAATCAATTAGGTTTCCCCTCCACCTCCTTCTCCTCCACTATGTTTCTTTGAAGCATCTCTACTAAGTAAAGAGATTGAATATCAAACCCACCTTAATTGTCCCTTGGGCTATAGCTATTGGTGGGGAAGAAAAAAAAAATTATTTAATTAATTAATTTTTAATTTTATAATAAAATATAGTGTTGATGAGGATTTTTTTCTCCTTCTAAATTGCCAATTTGGATTAAATAATGGACAAATTTTAGGTACAAAATTGGTTGTAGCCTTAGGCTACAATCTTACTCAATATCTTTTTTTTGGAAGTGAATTTTGACAAATTCACTGTTAGATTACATATTTTTCTTATATCCTTCATACTTGCAAAATTTCTAGAAAATTAAAGATCAATAACTATGTCATAAATAAATAGTTTAAATTGCAAGTTTTTGTAATTTAAAATTATACATAAAATATAAGCTTATAGATTATATAGTAAATAATATTTGATTGACACAAAATTTGACATTTGTATTAAGAGCGTAAAGAACATGCAATTCAACAGTTAGATTTTCAAAATATGTAGTAATGTTTATTTTATTGAATAAAGTGGTAGTCTTAGACTATAACCAATTTTGTAGCTTAACATGATGTAAGGGTTAATGAGGCATTGACTATGTTAGTAATATTAATAGACTGAAGGGTCACTATAAAAATGTCCCCAAACATGTGTGTTTGTTTCTAAAAAAAAGAAATCAAAACTTTTTAATCCAACCCATTATTAATGCCAATGATTTCCTCAAAAAAAGAGTGGTGAAATAACTATTCTTGAAAATAATCAACCAATCTATATTCAAATATATATATATATATATATATATGAAGATTCAGTGAATGAGTTGTAGTTAGGGGTGAAATGCCACTCAAACCGAGAGCTAGCTGGTTTTTCTTGAAAGGCGCTAAGGCGTAGCAGTTGACTGGACAGCTAGGGGTAAAGTACCGTTTTAATGCAGGCCGTGGTATCGAGGCAAACTCTGAATAATAAATATTACCTAATCCAACAAAGTTTGATAGGGCCTAATCCAACAAACCGGTCGTTTGGACCCAGGCCTCATTAAAAAAAAAAATCATGTTAATCTCTATAATTGTAACACAAGAATGGCCTGAAAATTTCTTCATAACTGTGGCCCAAAATTGGAAGCCCGAAGAACCCAATCCGAACCTGTCTGCTGACTCTCAAGTCAATTTCAGAAATCTCATCATCTATCTTACGATTCCCCCCTCATGATCCGACCCATGAACACCGAAACCCATAAATAATCTGAATCGGACTCGGATCGACCGGCCCATCAATGCAAAGGGTTTTAGCCGGGTAAGCATTTCCAATACCCAAAAACCCTGAAATTTTTTCTTCCTTACATTTCTAAATTTCTCTGTTTTCTTACGAAAATTTCAATGATTAATTGTAGGAAATTGAACCCTAGAACTCTCAATTCACTCACCAGAAACCCTAGTTCTAGTTATACCTCTTCATTTCACTCTTTCAATTCAAAAACCCCTAATTTGTACACAGTTGAACTGTATTCATGTTGCAAAAGCTTCAGTTTTTTGAGCTCCATAATGGGTCTCAATTCAATTTCCCAAAGGCTTTCTCTACCAAAAGACCCTAATTTTGTCAGCCCTAGTTTTAGTAGAAATTACTGCTCTGTGAAGAACAGTGATGGTGGGAATGGTGAGTGGACTGAGGAGATAGAATATTTGGATGAATCAGGGAGTGTTATTTACAGTGGGAAAGGTGTGAGGTCAGTTGAGCCTGGTGTTGATGACCATGTGATGGTGGGTGGGATAAAGAAGCCATTTTTGAATGCTTCTGCTGTTGCTAAGATTGTTGAGGTTGTGAAGAGGTGGAAATGGGGACCTGAGTTGGAGACCCAGTTGGATAAACTACAATTTGTACCAACAATGACTCACATTACTCAAGCCTTGAAGGTTGTTAAGGATAGTGATGCTTGTTTGAGTTTGTTTAGATGGGCTAGGAGGCAGCCATGGTATTTGCCAAATGATGAGTGTTATGCGATGCTGTTTGATGGGTTAAACCAAAATAGAGATTTTGATGGAATCCAATTGTTGTTTGATGAAATGGTTGGTGATTCTAGTAATAATGGGATTTCATCATTTACTGCGTATAATCGGGTAATTCAGTATTTGGCTAAAGCTGAGAAATTGGAGGTGTCATTTTGTTGTTTTAAGAAGGTTCAGGATTCAGGTTGTAAAATTGATGTCCAAACATATAACTCTCTTATTACATTGTTTTTGAATAAGGGTTTGCCTTATAAGGCATTTGAGATATATGGAAGCATGGAAGCAGCAGGGTGTTTGTTGGATGGGTCAACTTATGAGTTGATGATACCAAGTCTGGCGAAATCAGGCCGTCTTGATGCCGCTTTCAAGCTCTTCCAGGAGATGAAAGAGAGGAATTTTCGGCCTGGCTTCAGTGTCTTCTCATCACTTGTTGATTCAATGGGCAAAGCTGGGAGATTGGACACCTCAATGAAGGTGTACATGGAAATGCAGGGTTATGGGCTCCGATCATCTGCTACTATGTATGCTTCTTTGATTGAGTCATATGTGAAGGCCGGGAAGTTAGATGCTGCTCTTAGGCTTTGGGATGAGATGAAGAAAGCAGGGTTCAGGCCTAACTTTGGGCTGTACACATTGATTGTTGAGTCGCACGCAAAATCAGGGAAGCTTGATATTGCTATGTCTGCCTTTAAAGATATGGAGAAGGCTGGATTTTTACCAACCCCATCTACATATTCTTGTCTCTTGGAAATGCATGCAGCCACTGGACAAGTAGATTCTGCCATGAAGCTCTATAACTCGATGACGAATGCAGGTCTGAGACCAGGTTTAAGTACTTATACTGCCCTTTTGACGCTTTTGGCTAACAAGAAGCTTGTGGATGTGGCTGCCAAAATTTTACTTGAAATGAAGGCCATGGGGTATTCTGTTGATGTGAGTGCTAGTGATGTTTTGATGGTGTATATCAAGGATGGTTCTGTTGATCTTGCTTTGAGATGGTTACGCTTCATGGGTTCAGCAGGTATTAGAACAAATAATTTTATAATCAGACAATTGTTTGAGTCATGTATGAAGAATGGTTTGTATGAGTCAGCCAAACCTCTCCTTGAAACATATGTGAGCTCTGCTGCAAAAGTTGATCTCATACTATACACATCAATTTTGGCGCATCTTGTGAGATGCCAGGAAGAGGAGAATGAGAAGCATTTGATGTCTATTCTTAGTGCTACCAAACATAGGGCACACTCTTTCATGTGTGGACTCTTCACAGGCCCAGAGCAGAGGAAACAACCGGTTTTATCTTTTGTGAGGGAATTCTTTCAGAGCATCGATTATGAGTTGGAAGAGGGGGCTGCAAGGTACTTTGTCAATGTTCTTCTCAACTATCTTGTTCTTATGGGGCAGATAAACCGAGCTCGATGTGTTTGGAAGGTTGCCTATGAGAATAAGCTTTTCCCAAAGGCAATAGTCTTCGATCAACATATTGCTTGGTCCCTTGATGTTAGAAACTTGTCAGTGGGAGCTGCTCTTATAGCAGTTGCACACACCCTCCATAGATTCAGAAAACGCATGTTGTATTACGGTGCTGTCCCAAGACGCATTAAATTGGTTACTGGACCTACCTTGAAGATTGTGGTCGCACAGATGTTGAGTTCAGTAGAATCTCCTTTTGAGGTCAGTAAGGTGGTTCTAAGAGCCCCTGGAGATTCTGTCATGGAGTGGTTTAAGAAACCAATTGTTCAACAATTTCTTCTAAATGAGATTCCATCAAGGTCTGATATCCTCCTGCACAAGCTGAACACACTTTTTCCCAGTTCAGCACCTGAAATTAGATCTCTGTCTCCTCCCAAGCCTCTAATTGCAAGGAGAGCAATGTAAACATATCTGATATCAGTTATAGGCCTTGTATTTGCGAAATAAAACTGTAAGTTATTATATGTTTCAGTGGTGTCTTCTTTCTACCTTGGGTCTCTTATTTCATATTGATGAGACATGCATATAGGCCAAAAAAGAAGTGGAAGTATTGGCAAAATAAAATTTTTAATTAAGAAATAAATAACAAATGATAAAAATTCAAAGAAGAAAAGGTGTTAATCTCACAATTGACAAACGTTTACACATTGAGTTGTATTTTGAAAATCCATGTTATTTCTGAAACTCAGATTGTTCTAATATCTATGAAACTTGAACTTCGCTTTTAGTAGCTTCCAATCTTATAATTTTTTTTTTTAGATAAGTAAATAATTTTATTGAAATCTGAAAAAAGTGTGCTCCCAATACACTAGCTGTATACAACAGGACATACAAAGAAAAGAACAAAAGAAATATGTAAAAGAAACAACTATGAAAATCTCAAGGAGGCCAAATAATCTAGGAACCCTGCAATCAAAAATGATGTAGGCGGCTATATCCACTCATACAAGGACTTGAGGAATGTATATTTCAGCTTGGTCATGGTAACTGGCATTACTTTCATTCCAAATGGACCATATGAGATACAATGGAGCTGCTTGCCACACAGCCCCATTCCCATGCCTACCAAAGCACCCCTTCCAACCCTTGATCATCTCCCTGACCGAAAGGGGCATTACCCATGACACAACAAACAAGGAGTATACCATACCTCACATATCTGATGCCACTGCACAGTGAAGAAACAATGAATCACATCCTTACCACATTTTTTTACAAATGAAGCACCATGCCATTACATTTATAATATAAATTCACATAACAATGTCATATTGGCTATTGGAAATTTTAGTTGTTGTTGATATGCTTTTATCCTAGACTGATTTCAATGTTTTATCTGCACAGAATTTGTTCAATATATTTGTTTATATTGATGTGACCACATGACCAAGTGATATTCAATGTACATTATTTGAGAGGCATGACAATTTGTCAAACGGTGGCAAATGAGGAGCTTTTTGAGTTTATAGCCGAAAATGATTAATCTGTTAATTTTGGATAAAAGTGATATGTGTAGTATTTTTCTCATTCATATTCAAAATATGTTTTTATTTTTTTTTTGGCAAAAATTATCATTTTAGCTTTGATATTGCATTTGAAATGTTTGTTTGAGATTTTTTGTGTATGACTACATGCAGATAGGAGCATGCTGTCTGCGTGTGGCTTATTTTTTAAAGCAGATAAGAAATTTTGAATCCTGAAACTATCTTTTTATCAAATCTATTCTATCTGTAAAACAGGTCAAGGCAGGCTGGGAAGTTGTGACAACTGCAGGTCAAAACTCTCCCCCAGCCCCAATTAAATTTTTGAAAGAGGGGAATACAAATGAAATCTGCTTCTCCTGGATGCCTTACCTCATAAGGTGGCATTTGACTCATTGTGCCTCAGCTGCTTTATATCAAGATGCATATCTTTCTGTTTGTTGCTTGGCCCATGACACTAAATTGGCCTGCCCCACAACTTCCAAAGTCTGTGTTCTTTTTCTTCTGTTACTCTGTTCAAGAGTGAAGTTGACAACTTTTTCTCTGCACTCAAGACTGCCAAAGGTGACCTGGTTTATGCTTAGCTTCCAGTGTTGATTAAGCAAATGCTCTTTTGTTTCGAAGTCTTTAGATTTTGAAATAAGTAAATAACAGTTATCAGCCATAGAACTCCCCCCCACCCCCCACCTCCTCAAAAAAAGAAAAAAGAAAAGAAAAATGAGATGTTGGTAATCTGTTCTTACTTAACTTACCTGCATTAAGTTCCAAATGATAGTTTTTTTTTTTTTGCAGGCCTGTTCTTTATTGAGTCAAATATAGCTGCAGCTACTGACGATAAGCAAGTTACTCCTATTGGATTTGACAATATTTCCTGATATGATTGAGTATGCCAAAAATTTGGATTTGAATATCCCTGTAGGGGCAACAAATTTAGATGCTTTGTTCCACAAGAGAGAGTTGGAGCTTAAAAGGTACAGTAGGAATTCAGTTTTGGTTTATGTTCAGCTTTATTTTTAGTGAATTTAATTTTTTGTTCTTGCGTTTGAGTAATGTCCTTGAGAAGAATGGACATGACAAAGATTATCCAATCTCATACTTGGGATGTAAAGCTAGCCCAGTCAACTGAGTACTAAGCTCATCAAGCTGAGCTACCTTTGCTGAAATTTGATTGGCTTGGGATGTGAAGCTAGTGTGGTTAAGCCTCCCATTTAGCTTGGTTGGTTTGTTAGAATAATCAAATGGTAGTTTGAATCAGGTGTGGAAAAAAATTATTTCCTCTAATTATAAAAAATTGTTCATAGATAAAATATGCTCTTCTTAAAGGCTCTGGAATAATAGTAAAACTAGAATGGAACGTTTTAGTTATGAATGATGCCCCTAAATTCATCTAACAAAACCATCTCTATTCCATGTCTAATTTTAGTGGTTATGGAAGCAACTTGGAAAGAGAGTTCCTACTTAGCGTAGGACAGACTAGGGAAGTCACAGGACTGGGAAATGTTCTTGAAATGGTCACTGTTTAATTTGTCATTCACAACAGCAGCTGCTTTTACTCACCTTAAAAATTCTGGTTGTCTTAGTTACCTTCCAGGCACTCAATAAGTTTGGAAATGCAGGTTCCTCCCTCCACACTTGTCTATAGTTTGCTATGTATATTTAGTTACATTTTCTATTTCTCTGAAATATATATATATATATATATATATATATATTACCTGTATGTTTCATCCAATACATTTTTGACCTCCTTCCAGAAATGCAGATCAATTCACTACCTTTCAAGACTGCCAACCATACAAAGACAAATATACAGGTAATGTAATTTTTAGGTGATTGCACCAATTATGGTGTGATAGTCACTTTGAAGATTAATAAATTCATACCATTTTCAACTATCTTTATATCATGAACTGGCATTTTCTTGAAATTTTTATTATAGCAGGGTCAAAGGTTGGCACGTGTAACAAGATAAGTTGGCATACTCAACTAGAGGCAACTCCTATTTTGGCAAAAAATCATTTTAATCTGGAATCACTGGTTTTCCTTGTTACTAGTGGATAGTGGTTCTTACTTGACCATGGTGTCAAGAAAAAAATCCATTAAATTGTCAGTCATTGAGATAGCTTCTTGCTTAAAATAATGCAAGGAAGCGTAATATCATCTTTTGTTTGTACAATTTTCCATCCTCATGTAAGCAGGTGGGTTATAGAGAGCAGATTAGACAAGCTAAAACCTATTGTTACTTCTCTGGCACAACAACCTTTTCTCCCCTGAACTTTCTGATCCTCAAAAAAATAAAAACAAAAATCAGTCCTGCTTTTATTATTGATGTCGCTATACACTTCTCATTGTTGATAATTTGACGATTGGCGTTGGCATAATCTGCTTGGCCAAAATGGGTCTATCAAAAAGGCATCCTCTTTAAACCAAGTAAAGGAATGCCTTTGTCTGCAGTGTCTTTTCTCTATTTTTACATAGGTAATATTGATTATATTAATATATAAATGAAAACGAATTTGGACTACTTGTAAAATTCGAAAAATTTGAAAATTATTCTGTTGCAGTGTTGTTAGATTCTCTTTTTACTGTCCTATAGCTGAGTATAATAACCAAGGGAATGCTAATTTTATTACTCAGTAGCAATTCTGTTCTTCTGATTTAAATTGTTTGTCTTTCCATAATATACACTAAATTTGGATTGAATAGTGTATTCTGCTGTTGAGATTCTGAAGATAACATTTTTCTTGTCAATGAAATTGCAAATATCAACTCTGGTGAAGAACATATTTTACAGAATTTAGACCTCAAAGAAATTGAGGATCCAGAAAATCAGGTACATGTGGCTATATTTTAGGGGTCCCCTTGCACCGCCCTGCTTGGTTGTGACTATTATTTGATATATAAATTGATGATGTAGTATCTAGTCCAGCTATTTTTCTGTTGCAATCCACAATGTAAATATCTATGCAATGGTTGTATTGTATGAAATGAAGCTAACACCCATTATGGGTGCATTTGATTTCAACACGTAACTTGGACCATCATTGCAGTAAATTTAAGTCAAATGTAATATCTAGGCCGGGAACCCAAAAAAAGAAAGAAAAAGAACTGTCATGCATGATATGAGATACAGATTGTTGGCTAGAAAGAGGGTTCAAAAGATCAATTCAAGCAGTTTTGAGTAGCCAAGAGCATTGTAGCTCAGTGGCATTGCCTGTCTCCTCTATGAAGAGAACCAAGGTTCAAATCCCCCCTCCCCCACTTACTATAACAATTGAATTATCCAAAAAGAAAAGACAAAAGACAGTTTTGAGTAGTTTCTGGAGGTTAGCAGCTTCTGTTTTGCACTCTATATTAGCCTATTAGGTAGTTGTAGACTTGTAGTTTCTGAAGTTTTTTTTTTCCCTTTTAGATTGAGCTGGTGTCCTTTGATTGGAATTTGCAGCATAGCTGTGTGTTTTTGTCTTGCTTTTATCATCTTTTTCTCATTTGTTTGAAAAAAATTTCTTAGTCTTTTTTTTTTTTTAAAAGAGAAAAACAGTCAATTCGATGGCAAGCGGTGTGTTCTGTCTATACTCTATATTGAGAGAAAAAATAGAAAAGAAAAAAAAAATGAATACACCATTAGAACACACCTAGACTTTATTGGCTAAGCTAGTTGTACATGTGTCACATGATTTACTTGTTCAATTGTTTCTGTGTTTTTAAGCCCAAGAGAGAACTACGGGTATTGGGGTGATCTTTTCTTTTGCTTTTCTTCCCCCCCCCCCCCCCCCCCCCCCCCCCAAAACATTAGGCTGCATAACAGGATAGCTCTCCTTTGATCATAAACTCCTTAATCTCTAACTCTTCCCAATCAATAAGAAAAGAGTGAATAATAAGTTTTTGGTACAACTCAGACAAATTACAAACTAAATTAGCCTACACTTATAGAAATAAGATTAGTTTTCATTCTTTCAATAATAAAGATTCTATCTGTTATGGATATTAATAATGGGATTAAAGACTAATATAATGTTTTAAAAGAGAAAAAAAGAAGAGAAGCACATGTAATGGAAAATCAGACTAAAATTACTAAAAGCAACTGGCTTAACATTACACATCCTGAAGACCATCACTAAAAATATATTGTCAAGGTGTATTGTTCAAAACTTTGTTATTTCTACAAACATACTAATCTAGTAAAAAACTGATGGAGTTGAATTAGGTTTTAGGCTTTTAACTTCAAATCAAGATTTAAAATATATTAGAACACATATTATCATTGGTGTTCTATGTTCATAAACATTGTGAAATTTCCAATAGTTCTCACTTACAAAGTCTCAAGAGATTAGAGGGGGAAAGGCAAAGAAAGAGAAGGCAAATTGATTTTGGTTGCTATCAGTAAAGCAGGAATAGGAGGCTGGGATCTAATTCTTTTTAAATCCTTTGGAAGTTCAAGTTGTCATTGGTATTCCTTGTAAGTACATTTTAAATCTAATAGTTCCCACTTGAGAAGTACAAGTTCGCCTTGTTCTCTATCCAGCAGGCAAGAATATTTAAATTGTCAAGTTAGGTATCTCTTTTGTGAAGATACTGTGTCAACTAGGATATGGACATGTATTCTTTGGTGAGACTATTTTCTTTATATCAATAAAATTTGATTTTTTATCAAAAAGAAAAAGAAAAGAAAAGGATGTGGGCATGACATGGTGGTATAGAATTGTTTTGTAGTGGCTGTGCTTCTCTACCTTATGCAACTGAGCTAATAATGAATCATCTGTAGATATGGTGTTGTTGTAACTTCTGTAAGCAGATGTGGAGATTCTTATTAACAAACTCCCTATCCGATAACCCTCCAAAAAAATTAAAAAAAGGGATATGTGTGTAGCTGGCAGGCTAATTTTGCACTGATAAATTCTAATAACTTTGGGCTTGTGGTAAATGGAGAATCTCTGGATTCCTGCAGGCTTGGAGCAACTTTTGTATGAGGGTTTTTGTTTTTGTTAATGCCCTTGTTTCCACTTGCACTATAATTTTCAGCCTAAATGTAATTGTTAAGCTATCCAAAATCTGAAAGTGCCCTGTGTTCCTTTATCTATTATATATTTTTCATTGGGCTTTTCTTGTTATCCTTTATGTAGTCAAGAAATACTTATTTCAATATTTATTTTCAGGATTTGATAAGTCTTACAAATAGCTTTTTCAGTTTAATGGTACCTTTTCTCCTCTTAAAGATGGAGGCCTACAGTTTGACTTATTATGGATCAGATTTATAAGGTAAAGTGTTCTTCTATCCTTTACCATGGATCGGATTTATGGGTCATAAATTTAAATGTTATCAAGGAGATAAGAGTGAGTAATGTTAGAAGAAACCATACACAGATGTGCATTTTTTTTATGATGATTTTTCTTATCAGATTATGAAATTTGATTTGATGTGTATAAAGGAGGAATGAAAGACATAATCATAGTGCTACAAACCATACGCACAATATATTTCTGTACAACTTAAACATGTATTAGGGAGCTAAACCAAAGCCTCTACGAAATAGGACCAATTTTTTTGGCCCTGATGACACATAAAAGCTGTAACTATAGCCTATTTCTTGCCTCAATTGACTTTGTCTTTCTTTTTTTAAAATTAAATATTTCTAATAATGCAGTAATATGCAGGGTTATTTTGGTAACAGGGAGGGAAGGGAAAGCAGGAGAAGAAGATGGGGGGAATTCTGCTTTTGTCTGGACTCTGTAGAAACCGTGAGGGTGAAAGAATCATGAAAACATTGTACATCTGGGAAACAAATGAAAAGAATGCAATTTTTTTATTTTTTTTAGCTACCGTGGAAGCACAATTAACTGCTAAGAACATAGCTCTCATAAGAGTGGTGGTTCTTCTTACAGGCAGAGAGGAGGAAGCTATGTGCCTATACCAAAAGAAATCAAACTGGCAGTTGCAAGCCAATTTAGAAGACATTTGCAAGATCAAAAGCAATCTTGGGTCTGTGATGTAGCTTGGAACTTGAGTTTCTTGCAGCTGTAGCTTAAAATACCTTTGTACCTCTAAAGTCTAAACCTGGTATTATACCAAGCCTGTTGATGTTTTATTCTTTTTGCCTCAATGTCTAGTCCTGCTCATTTTATTTTAAATATAAAGGATAAAGTTTAGGGAAGTACATTGTTTACAATTTTTGTTTTCACAATTATTGATATGGTGTATTTTTATTGGTAAATAATAAAAGTGATGTAAGTGATAGCTGTAATGAAACTGATGTTATTCTAATAACAATTTATCAACTTACCAAAAAAAAAAATATATATATATATATATATATATCAACTTAAGATATCGAAAAACATCAAATATGGTCATCATAGCATTAAAAAAAGAAGAAAAAAAAAAAAGCCCAATGAATTTTTAAGAGAGTGGTTTATCATGCTACTTATGCTCTACTATTGATTCCGTACAATGATGTTGTGGAGGATAAGGCTTTGTTGCATAATGCAATGAACTTTTTAAGTACTGCCATTGGATGACTGAAGGGAAACAAATCTTTTTCCAATGATAGATGCATGGACTAACCTGTTTCCAACAAAGTCCTTGAAGCTAAAAGTCAAAGAATATATCATTCATGCCCAACTTTATAAAATGTTCAAAATGCCTTCATTATTCTTGCATTTACCACTCTTTAGAGTAGTTCTCTGCTTTCTTGGACACAATAATAACATTGCTTTATATTGAAAGGGTAGTTATATAGTTGATAAAAATTAAAAAGATAACATGAAAGTATGCATCTTCGAGAAAAAGTGCAAAGAGTTCAAATATGCAAGAGAACTGTGGTGTCATACTTCCAGGGTATTTATATGCTAGTTAATTTATAACTTATGAAAATATAGGATTTATTAATTTGAAACTTTGTTTAAACTATAGGAGTTAATTAATAATATATGGAAAAAGGTTTAATTTGAAATCCTCTAACCAAATTATTTATTTATTTGCAAGACATGCAGGAAGTGGCATAACCTTAGCTTTTAAAAAAGAAAAAAAAAAAGAAAAAAAGATGACAATGATAAAAATCCCTTGATATAATGGTAGATTCTGAAATTTCATAACCTTAACATTGATTCTGAAAATTTCTACTTGAAATGCTAAACTGGAGGAGAAATTATATAGTCCTTTGGTATACCACGTCACTTGTCCACCATTCCACTAAAAAATTTTCATTTGTTTAGAATTGTTGAGTCAGTAATTAGTTTCTGTTTAAAAAATTTTTCTAATTCAGCAATTTTAAACAGGTGATAGTCTTTTAGTGGAATGGTGGACTACGTCACTTGTCCACCATAAGGACCTTATAATTTCTCGAACCGGAGAGTAATTGAGACATATATTATTCCACTGTGAAAGTGTAGATTTATTTCACAAAAAGGAAAAAAGGTAGTTTGATGGGATTTATGACCAAATACAAAACATATGGTACTCTCAAAGTGTACTGCATAGGGTTGGCCGTGCACACCACTCATGGAGGCTACCTTCCCACCAAGGATGATTGTATTATCTCCCCCATTTTGTATGAAGGAGCACCTTAAAGGGTTATCAATCAACCATAGACGATAGTGAATTTATGCAAACATAAACAAAAAATAAAAAGGAAAGAGAATTCCTTTTTGCTTGGTTTACAAATTATGGGCATGTTTAGTAGGAGAGATAAGAGGAGAAGAAAGGAATGACCGGAATATATACTTAAACTAAGATATTATAACCACTTCTTTCCCACTTCGCTTTTTCCATTTTCTCAATCCAAGCAAAATATGTGTTTATTGAGATACAAAATGTAGTCATATATTTTGGGAAACATTCTAAGACCACAATCAATTTCATATCTATGTTTATAATTATTTGATGTGGTAGATTGTGAATGTTTATAAAAAAAAGTAGTGGGTTTATATAAAAGCAACAAACAACTAGTCAAAATATAGGATAATCGTGAAAATGAGTGTGTAATGGGTTGTAACCTTCTTAAAATAAGTCATATTTTGGCTTTAGACTTTTATTCTTGCAAGAGGGCCAAATTGGCCATTTACTACTTTTCGCGGAAATTATTAGCAACATACCACTGTTTACAAAATAAGAAGCAATATACCACTTTTTTGAAACTCGAGTTCATGAAACTCAAGTTTGTTGTGTAAATCGAGTTTTAAACACTCGAATTTCATATAAAAAAAACTTGTGTTGACGTGGATTTTTTTATTGAAAAAATGACACATGGAACTCGAGTTCCATGCAACACGATACTAGAGCTTACCAAGTTTGAGCTCATTGTAAACACAAAACTCGAGCGTAATGGTCTTTTTTTTTTTCTTCTATGGTACTCGAACTTACCAAGCTCGGGTTCCTTTTAATATGGAACTCGAGTTGGTAAGCTCGAGTTCCTTATACTTTTATTTTTTTGATAATCAACAAATAAAAATAAATATAAAAATAAGTAATTTTTTTCATTTGAACGCACAAACATATGTTAAATAGAAGCGTTATAAAATATAGAAATTTTAATTTCAAAATATTAATTTTTAGGCCACTCATACCCCTTGTTCATTCATTTTTAACACACTCATCAATTTCTAACTTCTTGGAAGCGTTATGGTCAAATTGGTTAAAATATTGTGGGTTACAATGAGAAATTAGAACAACATGTAAAAGAAAAATCTCACTCCATTTTTAGCCATAGGCATACTGAAAGAAGTTTAAGCTACACATTGTTACTTTTTCAATCCTGTTCCGAATTACTGTATGGTCAAATGATTGATAAGTATTGTAGAAAGAGTGGACCACTCGTATATAAAGAAGAACTTACATCTTACCACATTTGGATATATAAGTTCTTGAAACACTACAAAAAATCTTTCACATTCCTCTTAGAAAAACTGCAAGTCAAGAACTTACATATCCAGACGTGGTAAGACGTAAGTTCTTCTTCCTATCTGAGTGGTCCACTTTTTCTGCAATACTTATCAATCATTTGACCATATAGTAATTTGAAACAGGATTGATAGAGTAACAATATGTAGCTTAAACTTCTTTTGGTGTGCCCATGGCTAAAAATAGAGTGAGATTTTTCTTTTACATGTTGTTCTAATTTCTCATTGTAACCCACAATATTTTAACCAATTTGACCATAACGCTTTCGAGAAGTTAGAAATTGATGAGTGTGTTAAAAATGAATGAACAAGGGGTATGAGTGGCCTAAAAATTAATATTTTGAACTTAAAATTTCTATATTTTATAACGCTTCTATTTAACATATGTTTGTGCGTTCAAATGAAAAAAATTACTTTTGTTTATGTTTATCTGTTGATCATCGAAAAAAAGTACAAAAAACTTGAGCTTGCCAAACTCGAGTTCCATATTACAAGGAACTCGAGCTTACCAAGCTCGAGTACTATAGAAGAAAAAAAAAAAAAGAGACGCTGGAGTTTTGTATTTACAAAGAACTCAAGCTTGGTAAGCTTGAGTATTGTGTTGCATGGAACTCGAGTTTACCAAGCTCAAGTTCCATGTGGCATTTTTCAATAAAAAAATCCACGTCAGCACAAGTTTTATTTATTTATTTTTTTTTTTTTTATGAAGCTCGAGTGTTTAAAACTTGATTTACACAGCAAACTCAAGTTTCATGAACTCGAGTTTCAAAAAAATGGTATATTGCTACTTATTTTGCAAACAATGGAGGTGTATGAGTGGCCTAAAAATTAATATTTTGAAATTAAAATTTCTATATTTTACAATATTTCTATTTAAATAAATAAAAACATATGTCTGTGCATTCAAATGAAAAAAAACTACTTATTTTTATGTTTATGTTTATTTGTTGATTATCGAAAAAAAAGTATAAAAAACTTGAGCTTGTCAAACTTGAGTTCAATATTACAAGGAGCTCGAGTTTGGTAAGCTTGAGTACCATAGAAGAAAAAGAAAAGAGTATTACGCTCGAGTTTTGTATTTACAAAGAACTCGAGTTTGGTAAGCTCAAGAATTGTGTTGCATGGAACTCAAGTTTACCAAGCTCGAGTTCCATGTGACATTTTTTCAATAAAAAAATCCACATCAACACAAGTTTTTTGTGAAACTTGAGTGTTTAAAACTCGATTTACACAGCAAACTCGAGTTTCAAAAAAGTGGTATATTGCTACTTATTTTACAAATAGTGGTATGTTGCTAATAATTTCTGCGTAAAGTGGTAAATAGCCGATTTGGCCCCTGTAAGAGGGGAATTGAAGAATATGCCTAAAGCCCATACATGGACTTGGGCTATTATAAACTGACAACTCAAAAGTGTCAAATAGTAAGAGTTACATGAGTGGAGATGTGATGTTTGAATTCTGTGTAAGGGAATGAAAAAGAAGATTACTTGTTTTGTTTATTGTAACGCAAGCATATAATACTCCATTTGAGGTTGGCTTGAGATTACACATATTAACTTTGTTCTGTGTCCTTTTGGGTTTGGCTTTGGATTACACATATAAACTCCATACTCCCTTTCTTCTTAGTTCAAACTTTACGTAATTACTGACTTGTTTTGGAAACTTTTTTTTTTTTTTTTGAAAAATGTGATGTAAGATGCTAAGAGCCTTGTATCTCAATGACATTATTTGATTCCCACAATAGTGAGAACCTAGTTTTAAATCCCTTTCTTCATTTATTCAATAATAATAATAATTAGATAGATAGAAAGAAGTTAAGAAAGAATAATGCAAGATGGAATTGTATGCTGGAGGCCATGTTGGTAGAGGCATTGACTTATTCACTTACTATTTCACATAATCTCACATAAAAACTGATATTCATCTCTTTTGGAACCCACCACAACACAAGAAAAAAGGGAGGGTGCAAAAAAAGATGTGTGAAATTTTTGGTTTCTCTAGGGTTATTGTAATGCTATAATCACAACTTTACCACAACTTGTCCACATGGCGAGTTGTGAGTGGTGAACTCATATGGACAACTTTTACTCCGTCACTCATAAATTGCCACATGTACAAGTTGTGACCTCAGTTATGGTCTTAGCATTTTTTAATAGTAAGTAGACCCTCTTGGTAAATAATTCAGTATAAATGAATCAAACATTCTCTATGCTATGAACTTTATTTGTTTTCCTTTCTTTATAGGACTTGTGATGGACATTCTTAGCTTGTATAATTGCATAGCAAAATATGTGGTGCTAAAAAATTCAAGACCATTTGGCCAACACAGACATACAACCAGCCCCTAGAAGAAGTGATGCATTTGCCCCTAATTGGATCCTCAAGTTGTTTTGCACTCTTGGGTTCATGAAATCGGCTGCTAATAGGTCAACAAGCGCCATGTAAATCAAAATCCCAGCCGAAGCAGCATCGAAAATCCCTTCAACAATCAGAGCAGTTGGGCCATTCTCATTGTAAACACTTGATATTCCAATACCAATTGCAATTCCTACAGGGGCTGTGAGGGAGAAAAATGTTGCCGTAAGTGCTGCAGACCTAGTCTTGAACTGTGCCTATATTGTAACCAAAAGTGTATTTAAATAAGAGATAAAATAAAAACTTCGAAAGCATATCTTAGTATGAAACGTAATACTAGTTACACAAAATTATTCACAATCTTTTTCATAACTGTGGATATCAAGTTGTTATTAGAAGTAATAACACCTCTGATAAATTGTTTTACCCTAGACTTATGGCAGTATGTGTTGGTTTACTACAGCCAAAGACATCTTTGGTCCGGGAGAGTGGTAGATTAAGGATAGAATATTTCTAACCTTGATTTAAAAAATGGCAAATTGGATGTACGGCTGATTAGGTATTCTATAAGCTGATTTAAAAAAAATTAAATTGATTGCTTGAAAGTTGACATACTGGATGTACGGCTAGCGATATTTTTAATTGACATTTCAAAAACTATAGTAGTGTTAGATTATATTACTCATTAGCATTAACAATTATTAAAGAAATGATGTGCTTATTCCGAGGATATTAGTCTCTCTCTCTATCTCTCTGCGCTTACTTTAAGTTTCAGTGCTATAACTGAACTTATGCATAGAATTCATAGATGCAGAATATTGCTTATAACAAATGCAAATGGTTCACAATTTTGTCAATTAACAGAGCCCCACTTGAGAGGTCGGGGAGTCATGGCTATAGAATGAAATCTGAACCAACATTCGGGTGGCCTAGTTGGTAATATACTGGGCCAACAAGTCTCAGGACTTGGGTTTGAGCCTCAACAGTTAGCTGTGTGTTAGTGATCCTTATATTCTATCCCTATTTCAAATAACCTAAAAAATAATAAGTAAGTTTCTCACAGACCGGGAGTATAGGGTCTTGCTTGGGAGCGGGTAGGGTGTTATTATGGTCACGTCTAAGTAGAGAAGCCACACTGGTCACCCTCTACTTTTTTTTTTTTTTTTTTAACTAAAAAAAGAAAAAGAAAAAAGAAATCTGATACCTGAGCGATGCAGCCACCAAGCCCCATACCCTCAAAAAACTGATGGAAAGACAGTGCTGCTAGTAGAGGCTTTATTGTCTGAGGGCTTTGAGAAGAACCCAATGATATTCCAATTATCACTGAATGAGCCACAATTCCCAACTCCAATACCTAAGAAAACATACCCTCCAAAGTTCATTAAAATCTGATTCTAAAATCAAACTAATATAAGATACCCCATAAGCCAATATCACCCAACAATTAATCTGAAATTAACCTTACTTGTGATATAACCCAAAAACGGATTAGCTCTGCCAGATTCAAATCCTCATGATGTGTGGCTGAGCCATGAGCATGACCATGTGTGGCACGTGTATGAACATGTACATGTCCCTCATGCTCTTCATGCATCTCTTCATCTACTCTATTTACCTGCTTAGATTGCCTCTTATAAAACCTCGTTGCGAATGAGTCCACCATTAATGTTCCTATAGCAGAAACCATGGCAATGAAGCAGGTAAAAGGGAATTTTCCCCATGGATTTTCATTAAGGCATGGTGATGTCAAACTCGCAAATGCATCCAGTAGTATGTGAATGAACCCAGTTGCTAGAATTATACCAGCTGCATAGGCTTTGATCGTGAAAAAGATGTCATTTTCAGGCCTTAGTGTTCGGATTTTCTTGCCTAACAATGGAATGCTTACTCCCACAGCACCAGCAAAAAGAATTACAGCTATTGAAACTACTTTATATTTAAGTGCATCATTTTTGTTGTTCTTTGTGGCCTCAGCATCACATGTACAATCTCCAGAAACTATAGTGGGGAGGACAAAAACAATTAGAAGAAACAATATCTTTAAGATGTTGAAAAAACAAGGTTGAAAGTTGAACATGATGTATTGGTGCACAAGAGAAAGGTAGAGACACTAGAAAAACTTAAGGAACGAGAGGAAAGATCATCAAATGTTTTGGGTTCTTATATAGAAAATGGAAAAGAAGGTGCAATGCTGGTTGTTTGAATTCATTGGAAGGCTCAATTGAAAATCAAGCATACGAAGGCTTTGCTCAAAAGGCTTCTTAGGTAGATTAGCTTTGTGTCATTCGTGGGGCTTGTCGTCATGTGTTTGATGGCCATATCACATGCACTAAATAGCAAATCTTGATGTTGATAATCAGCAAGTTTGGTAATCCATCTGTGGTCCTGTATAGTCTTTCATGTGGACCATGCTACATGCTTGGGGTCTTAGAGACAAATGTTTTGAAGATCATGTTTAAAAGAGGGACTTGAGTATCCCAATTTCTTTTAAAATATGGTAGATAATGGAGTGATGTTTTATTTGTTCATCTTTCCCGTCCCAATTTCTTTTAATAAAGGATCTATGATCAAATCCTATGTGCATAAAAAAAAAAAAACCAATTAACGTTTTTGTTTGATGGTAAAGAGAAATAATGGAATCAAATCTCATTCACATAAAAGAAACTAATTGTGATCTTGGATCGATAATAAAGAATAATTATTAAGCCTTACAGTAAAAAAAAAAATTATCATAGAGAAGACGCCATACCTATTGAATCTTATTGTATCATAAAAATTATACTTAAATATTGTTTACATTCTTAAAGTTTGTATGAAGTTCAATTTTTTGTCTCAATTTTTTTTTTTTTAAATTCTAAAAAAATTCTGGTTGTTTGATAGCTCAAATTTTAAGTTAAATAAATTTATAGTATCTATTTTTTCGAATGTAGTGATCTTAAATATTTCCTATATTTGGATGGAGAAGATGGGAAGAAGAAAGAGAATATATATTCTAACCACCCTCTTTTCTCTTTCTTTTTTTTCAGTCAATTTTTTCCCCTCTAAATATACCAAGTGATAATATATTAGGTTTCCTAATGTAGTTGAGAAATGACATATTCAACCAATGGGAAAATGTAAGCACAATATTTTGTTGACTTCATGTTATTTTGCCATATAAAGTATTCAGGTCTCACAATTTTCAATGTCAATATTATAATATATATATATACATATATATATATATATATATTGTGGGGCCCAACAATTCATGGACAAGGCCCATTCACCCTTAGAGAGTCCGAGGGCCCAATCCGAGGAGAATTGTAGCCCAAGCTCCATGACGCAGAGCACAGACCAATTTTGGGAGGCAGCCGAGGACAGTCTAGTCCTCGGCAGGCCCATAATCCCCCCAGAATAAAGGGACAAATTCGGGAGGAAATCCAAAATACCTTGGGGCGATTACCCTAAATACCCTTCTGGATAAGGCCCAATGCCTGACAGAACCGTACTCTGCAGCTTTATCAAGTCATCCCCAACAATTCCGGGATTAGACTGATGGGACCAATGTCAGTATTTGTAAAGACTGACCCTACACGTGGACGAAGGACATCGAACGCACGCTAGTATAAAAGGAGAAGTAAGTGAATCTAGTGGGGGGGGAGAAAAAGAGAAAGACTTCATGAATAAGATCGCCGGAACGATCCATGCAGAGAATAGAGAAGGTCCTCCGTTGGACAGCCGGAAAGGACCACAAGGGTCCTCGGATCAAGTCCGAGGAGCCCATTCTCAGAAGTGGCAGCACGGCGGGGCTTTAAACGTTTAGGCCCAGTCCACTTTCCACAGGGACCTCTCTGAAATCCAGACCGGACCATCGTCCCGTGACCAAGCCCAAGCTTTTCAAGCCCACTCTCTACAAATTGTATTGTGAGGGATCTCTCCCGCGTGAACCCAAAAATGTCATTGGGCCGCGCAGGAATCGTGTCCTTACAATTGGCGCCGTCTGTGGGGAAGCATGCGCGCTTGGCGCAGGTGGCGGTGGAGTCAACTCTCTACTAAGCAAAAATTCACGGAGCTTCCGCCGTCTCTTTTGACGTGCAGCTGTTGTTCCGACATAAACTTCTGCTAGGGGCTACTCCTTGCAGCGCCCATGGCGTAGGCCGCCCTAGGGGCTCTTGGCCTCAAGCCGGCTCTCCCCGCCCTGATCTAGGGGCTTACATCCGAAAAACAAACAAATACAAAAAACAAATCTCAAACTTTGGACAGAACCAAGGTCTTGCATGGTCCTCGGACTCAAACCTATGGGGAAACCAAGTACAAGAGATCAATATCAAAAGTTTTGGACAGAACCAAGGCCTTGCATGGTCCACGGACTCAAGCCTGTGGGGAAACCAAACACAAAAAAACAAATCTCAAACTTTGGACAGAACCAAGGTCTTGCATGGTCCTCGGACTCAAACCTATGGGGAAACCAAGTACAAGAGATCAATATCAAAAGTTTTGGACAGAACCAAGGCCTTGCATGGTCCACGGACTCAAGCCTGTGGGGAAACCAAACACAAAAAACAAATCTCGTAAGTTTTGGACAGAACCAAGGTCTTGCATGGTCCTCGGACTCAAACCTATGGGGAAACCAAGTACAAGAGATCAATATCAAAAGTTTTGGACAGAACCAAGGCCTTGCATGGTCCCACGGATCAAGGCCTGTGGGGAAAAACCAAACACGAAAA
>NC_044907.1:93464203-93497935 GCF_001633185.2 Quercus lobata | reverse complement strand
CAATATCAAAAGTTTTGGACAGAACCAAGGCCCTTGGCATCGGCCACGGACTCAGCCTGTGGGGAAAACCAACCACGAAAAACAAATCTCAAACTTTGGACAGAACCAAGGTCTGCCATGGTCCTCGACTCAAAACACTTAGGGGAAACCAAGTACAGAGATCAATATCAAAAGTTTTGGACAGAAACCAAGGCCTTGCATGGTTCCACGGACTCAGCCTGTGGCGGAAAACCAAAACACGAAAAACAAATCTCATAAACTTTGGACAGAACCAAGGTCTTGCATGGTCCTCGGACTCAAACCTATGGGGAAACCAAGTACAAGAGATCAATATCAAAAGTTTTGGACAGAACCAAGGCCTTGCATGGTCCACGGACTCAAGCCTGTGGGGAAACCAAACACGAAAAACAAATCTCATAAACTCTGGACAGAACCAAAGTCTTGCATGGTCCTCGGACTCAAACCTATGGGGAAACCAAGTGCAAGAGATAAATATCACGAGTTGTGGACAGAACCAAGGTCTTGTATGGTCTTCGGACTCAAACCTATGGGAAAACCAACTACTCGTAAGGAAAAACTACATTACGTAGAATTTGGATTCATCTGAGGAAAGCTCTCCACTCGCCATTGGGTCAGTTCCCAAATTGCGGGGATTCGCAAGTCTGCTCTTATATCTGCAGCACCAAGGGAATCGACGCGACGTAGGGCAATACGTCCTCTGAGAAACGATTTGAGTTCTTTACCCTCCGTCAACTCCTCGGACGGTACTCATATTTATCACAGAATATTCAATTGTTATCTTTGCTAGTTTCCTGAGTTAAACTTGCTATGAATTATTGCCGTAATGTTTGGTAGTGTTGGTACATTAGAATTGATTGGATTATGTTTCAAAACTTCCTGCTCTAAGTATCATTGAAGAAACAAACACAGGGAGCACACGCTTCCACAAAATAATGTTGCCAAAAGAGCAGTATTCAAAATAAGTAGGCAAAATTTCCTTTTTTATTAAAGCAAAGAAACAGTACAGCATACAACAGAAGCTGAAATCAACTTGTGATAAAACTTGCTACATGATAGAAAGGAAAGTTGCAAGAAAGCAAGAGAAGGCCGAGGAGGTAGCACAGACGAGAGGTTGGCTACTGCTTCGAGGCCTTGTCCCTTCCCCCATGCTTTCGCATGCCCATAGCTCCGGCAGCAAAGGAGCCCAACTTGAGCCTCACGCCGCAGTGGGAGGATGCAGGTAGCACAGAGGAGAGGTTGGCTACTGCCTCAAGACCTCGTTTCATCCTCTACGCTTTCACGTGCCCGAAACTCAGGCAGCAAAAGAACCTGACCTCAGGCTAACACCATCTACAAAGAAGGTGCAGGGAGCCGGAAGTTGGGGAGCCCCCGCAGAAATTTGCCGGCTACAAGGTAGACAGTGCTGATGGTGGAAATTCCTTCTTCGGACATACCAAAAATCTGGCATGACCAGAACCTGCTTCGGATTTTGACTAAAAGCGTGGGAAACACCCTCTCCCCTCTGTCATAAGGGAATATCTCTTTGAATCTACGCCTTCGTTGCCCGTATATCACTCTTCTGAGCCTTAGGAGAACGTGGCGCCTTTGCGGCGGAGAGAGTTTTTCTTCCCCGACCCTCGTCTCAAACATGACTTACTGCGGAAGGGAGCTGAAGGAGGAGACTAAGGAGCTGGTGCCTAGGCAAAGAAACTTGCTCTCTTATTTATTTGAGGAGATAGGGTGGTGGCATTTAATTAGCGCAGCTTCCCAAGGAACGCTACAGACAAAACGTCTCCAGCTCGACTTCCAACAAACCTCTGCAACGACAAGACTAAAGGAGCCTCGTGGAGGTGCACCTCGAACATCGGGACACCCAAAAGTGCCGCGTGGCCAAAGACTATGGAAATATCTCCTGATCTGTGGGCCTAGAAAATTCGCGGCCCATGCCCCTGCTACATGATAGCCCACGGACTACGGCCCACGCCGGGTAATAACTAATGCCAGGGACAACCTCCTGCCCGGCTGCGTACGGGGTACCTAAGGAGAGGGAATGAAACAGAACCAAGGCCTTGCATGGTCCTCGGACTCAAGCCTATGGGGAAACCAAGGTATAAAAACTATTATTATTACAAGTTTTGGACTGAACCAAGGCCTTGCATGGTCCTCGGACTCAAGCCTATGGGGAAACCAGTATAAAAACTATTATTATTACAAGTTTTGGACTGAACCAAGGCCTTGCATGGTCCTCGGACTCAAGCCTATGGGGAAACCAAGTATAAAAACTATTATTATTACAAGTTTTGGACTGAACCAAGGCCTTGCATGGTCCTCGGACTCAAGCCTATGGGGAAACCAAGTATAAAAACTATTATTATTATAAGTTTTGGACTGAACCAAGGCCTTGCATGGTCCTCGGACTCAAGCCTATGGGGAAACCAAGTATAAAAACTATTATTATTACGAGTTTTGGACTGAACCAAGGCCTTGCATGGTCCTCGGACTCAAGCCTATGGGGAAACCAAGTATAAAAACTATTATTATTACGAGTTTTGGATAGAGTCAAGGCCTTGCATGGTCCTCGGACCCAAACACGGCATCAAACCTCCAGTTCTCTCCTCGGCCAGCATGGTAATTATTACTTTTCACTGGTCGGCCTTATTGGGCCAAACACTTATATTAAAGTTATGGCAACATCTTTTTATTATCAAGTATTTTGGTCTTAGTTGTCATCGGTTTTAGATACTTTCTCATTGAGCCGAGCAGCGTTTACCAATATACAAAAACATAAACGAAATATGCAAAATGAAATAGTAAACACTTTTATTAATATAAGAGATTATTACAATGTACGAAAAAGGGCTCAAACAAGCCTATACAAAAGAAGAACTGCTAAAGCAACGATAACACTCGCAGTACAGAGAAGTAAACAGTCAGGCTTCTTCTAAACTCATCTTCAAGGTCTCTTCAGTCTCTGTCTCAACATTGCTCATATCGTGACAAGAACCTCCTTCGGAAAAGGATGAAGAACAAGGGAGAAGAACTGAAGGAGAAGGAAGAAGAATTGAAGGAGAAGGAAGAAGAATTGAAGAAGATGGAGGAGATGAATGAGGAAGATGGAGGACATGAGTAAAGAAGGAGGAGAAGAAGAGAGTAGGGATGAAAAGAAAGAAAAGGAACAAAAGAGGGAAAAGGGAAGGCACCAAGACGGAACTGGTGCTGGGAAGACTATAAGAAGAAGGTGGAGGAGGGCACCGAGGAGCAAAAGAGGGAGAAGCAGAAGCACTTAGCCCCTGCCTCAGCCCTGACTCCTAACACGTTGGTGCCATATTAGGTACGCTCATGAGGAGCCGGGTGGTGCTGATATTGGGTATTCTCGACTCAGTCACGCCAAGAGTTCGGCGTGATGAGCCCCTGCTTCGGATTTTGGCTAAAAGAGAGGCGGGACGGATCTTAAGTCTGCGCCACCCTTGCCCTGATCGAGCCATTTCAAGTTTTATCAGAATATGGTGTCTAGAGGAGGGGCATGATTTCTTCATCATTTGTCGTGATCTCATAAGAAGGGAAGGGGGTTAGTACGAAAGTGATGGCCTCCTGCTTGCCTACTTATAGGAAGAGCAGAACGGATGGCATTAAATGTATTCAACTTTCCCAAAGAATCTGAAGAAAAAAGAGGCGTCCGTTTCACTTCTCCACCTTATCAAATGAGCCGCCGGATATAAATGAGCCTCGTTAAGGGGATTCATTAAGGGCGCGTCTGGGACATCCAAGCGGCAGGAGCAGATTCCGAGCGGATTAAAAGGAATCCCTCAAAAACCGCCTAACTTCCTGGGAAACCGCTCACATAAATGCGGGATCAAGCTAAATGGGCCATATTAAGGGCCCGGGTTTGCCAAAACCCTCCTTTCCAATCCGGAATTCGGATAGAAGGGTTTTGAGGGGCTATTGTGGGGCCCAACAATTCGTGGACCAGGCCCATTCACCCTTAGAGAGTCCGAGGGCCCAATCCGAGGAGAATTGTAGCCCAAGCTCCATGACGCAGAGCACAGACCAATTTTGGGAGGCAGCCGAGGACAGTCTAGTCCTCGGCAGGCCCATAATCCCCCCAGAATAAAGGGACAAATTCGGGAGGAAATCCAAAATACCTTGGGGCGATTACCCTAAATACCCTTCTGGATAAGGCCCAATGCCTGACAGAACCGTACTCTGCAGCTTTATCAAGTCATCCCCAACAATTCCGGGATTAGACTGATGGGACCAATGTCAGTATTTGTAAAGACTGACCCTACACGTGGACGAAGGACATCGAACGCACGCTAGTATAAAAGGAGAAGTAAGTGAATCTAGTGGGGGGGGAGAAAAAGAGAAAGACTTCATGAATAAGATCGCCGGAACGATCCATGCAGAGAATAGAGAAGGTCCTCCGTTGGACAGCCGGAAAGGACCACAAGGGTCCTCGGATCAAGTCCGAGGAGCCCATTCTCAGAAGTGGCAGCACGGCGGGGCTTTAAACGTTTAGGCCCAGTCCACTTTCCACAGGGACCTCTCTGAAATCCAGACCGGACCATCGTCCCGTGACCAAGCCCAAGCTTTTCAAGCCCACTCTCTACAAATTGTATTGTGAGGGATCTCTCCCGCGTGAACCCAAAAATGTCACTGGGCCGCGCAGGAATCGTGTCCTTACATATATATATATATAAATATTTTAATTAAGTTTATATTCTATTGTATATTTATGGTTAAAATGCAAAATTTATCTTTTACATTTCACTAGAATTCATTTAATTAGTTCTCTAACTTTGTTTTTGATTATTTCAGTCCTCTAAGTTTCAAGTTTATTAAATTAAGGTATCTTCATCAATTTTTGTTAAATGTTCAAGTTAGTTGTCCAAACTTTTAATTTTTTTTCTTCAAAATTTTTAAGTTAAAAAAATTCAATTAATGATTAAAAATATTTTCCAGAGTTTTTTTTTGTAAAAAATGTTAAGTGAAGTTGACTTTGAGGCCTTAATTGAGTAAATTTGAAAATTTAAGGACTTGAATAAACAAAGACAAAGTTAGAAGTCTAAAATAAATTATGGTAAAACTTAAAAAAAGGGTCTTGCATTCTAGCCTATATAATAGAATAAACACTTCCATATACAAATACAATCAACATTAACATCTGTAAGGACTTAATTTGTAACGACCCCAAGATGGTATTGGGTTTGTACATTAAAGGCCCGAACAATATAATTTGTAGAGCGTGGGTGTTCAAGAACTAGATTAACTTCTTTAAAAGTAAAAAGACTCAACCGCATGTTTATAGATGGATTAGAACCGATATAACAATCTGTTTTCCTTTGAAACAAATACAATTCTTTGGTTTGCAAGCTTTTTTCCTGAGTGTTCTTTGTGTTTTTCTCTATGTTCCGATCCCTTTCTGCATGCTTTTCTTTCATGTTATATACCGCCCTCTTCATATCATCTTCATCACACACGTGTAGATTGGGTTCAGGGGATCTCTTTCTGTCCCATCTAACACCTTCTGGAACCTCCTTCTAGTAGCTGTAAGGCTGCTTCATCACTGTTCAGGCATCACTTCCACATTAATGCGACCAGAGAGTTGGTTGAGAGGCAATTAATGCGGAGGCAGCTGTTGCTATAGATATTTGTTTGCCTTCTCTCTCTTACCTTTGGTCTCTTATCCCACCTTTAGTGGTGACGTAGCTCCGAAGTATGTTTGTAACAAGATGGCGTCTTGATCGTCCTCGGACTCATATTGCCGAGAAGGATTTTGTCCTCGGGCGAATACTAAACTCACCTTTCGTAATATTCATTCTTCCTTTCGTTTGGTTACCCCTTCAATCTGATATGGGCCTCCTCAGACAGGTTTGCATCCTCGGATGGGTCACAGCCCCAATTAACTTGACTTTAATAATTTTAGTGACTGACCGACCCCCACAACATCTATTAATGATTACAATAATTATATATCTAATAATTAAATATAATAACAAAATAATAATAAATACCTATTAATAACTAACATAATTGTTAAATTTCATATTTAATATTTCATAGATAAACACAATCACAATAAATATATTTAAATAACTATCACAATTTTTTTTTTTTTTATAGAGAAATGCTAATGGAGGCCCTTAGAGCAATGATAAACAATTCATTTAAAGAAAATTTTTATAAGAAAAGAAAAAAAAAAAACAATTAGGGTATGTTTGATAACTATTTTTTTCCCTTATTTTCTGTTTTTAAAATAATTTTCTATTTTTGAGACTAAAAAACTTGTTTGGCAACCCAAAATAGATAGAAAATAAAAACTGTTCTCAAAACTTATTTTGTGAAGAAAACTAAAAACATATAAAAGACTATTTTCAGTTTCTAATTTTTAAAAGTCAATGAAAATATGTGTTTAATTTAATGAATCTATCTCATTTAATGAGTTAGTATTAGAGTTCAAATCCTAGTAATAAAATATTTTAGTATTTTCTATTTTTTTCTTCAAAAAATTATCTTTTTAATTTCAACTAACCAAACATGTTTTTGATTTCAAAAATACAAGAAAATTGTTTTTTCTTTATATTCCTAAAAACAAGTTTTTGAAAATAGAAAACAAAAACTGTTACCAAACATAACCTTAATGTTTTGACAATTTTTTCCATTTTCTATAAAAGTGATTTCAAAACTTTTTTAAAATGGATTGTTAACCATTGTCTTAAGGGCACTCGTTAGTATGACCACTTTTTATAAAATATAGTAATTATCAAATTTGATATTTATATACATAATAAAATAGAGAAAAAAATAATTTTTTGAGATAAACCATATTTTATTTAACTTTTCTGTGGTTGCTGACTAGTCTATATATAAAATAATAGGTGAAGCAGAGAGAATGTGAAATTGCAATTCCAATTAGAACCCTAATTGTGCGCCACGCATACACACCAATTTCAATATGAAATTAGAGTCAATTAGAGCCCGTTTGGTTATAGTTTTCCAAAATTGTTGTTTAAAAAGATGTGAAAATTATGGTTTAAAAAGTGTTGTTGAACAATAAGTTTTTAGTGTGAATAAAACAAAAAAATGTGTTTGGTATCATAGTTTAAACAATGTTTTTCAGTGTTCAAAAAATATAAAATATGTGTTTGGTATGTATGTTTTGTTTGATAAAAAAAAGCTGACCCGTATTAAATAATCACTTGTAATCCCATTTTTATCCCTGCTTTATCCAAGATCTTTCCGTCTTTACCCCTTTGTCTTCAGTCTTTCCTCAGAGCTCAGGGGTTCCCAAATAGCAAACCCACGTCGTCCTCAGCTCCATTGCTGCCAAAGAAGATCGACGGCTTCGCGGTCGTCGTATCTTATCTCCACCAAAAAGCCAACCCGACGCAAGCTTTTCACCACCATTGACGCCAAAGAAGATCCACGAAAAAGCCAACCCGAAGCCGTCCTCATCTCCACGAAAAAGCCAAACCCACGCCGTCTCATCTCCATTGACGCCAAAGAAGATCCACGGCTGGGCTTGACGGTCGTCGTATGTCATCTCCACCGTCAACATTCGAAGATCGAGCCAGAGATCGAGCTTTTGTCGCCGCCGACCCATCACTCGAAGATCCAGGTTCGAATCTCACTTCCAGCTTGCTTCTGAATGGGTTTTTGTGTAAACATTGAATATTCCCTTCTTCACTCAGATGTGTCCACTTGTTTGTGTTTTTTGTTTTTGGGTTTTCTCCCTTGTTTTTCCTCACCAATCGGGAAAACCCATTTTTCCAGTTCTTTATTTGGTGATTTTTGAATAGTTGATTTACAATCCAAATATACATGCCATACTGCATCGAATTTAATTTAAGGGTTTCCTCAAAATCTGTTGCTGTTGTAAATTTGTTTTGATTCACAACCCAGTCGATTTCCATTTCTCTTAACACTCTGCTTGGTTGCCGAGAAAGCGTCGGAAGATTAAACAGGAGGGTTAAAAAAATCTAACAAATCTGCCAACTCTGTATATTAATAATTTGTTGTGGTTTTCCGTAGGGCTTCACAGCAACGAAATTGAATCTTATCTTGCTTGCTGTTTGAAATTTGAGGGTCATTTGAGTGTGAATTTTAAGCTAATACCAAATTCTCCGTAGCTTATTATTAGTTTCATTCGTGAATTTGTACTGTTTGTGATAGTTGATTGGGTGTAGTTTAATTACTCATGAATTTGTGACAGACTTTACTGAATTATGTTGATTTGAATTTGGATATTATGGATATATTGTGTTCCTCAATTATAGTGAGCAAAACAAAGGTGTTGTGAGGTAAAAACTGTTTGAGGTGGGGTTGTCTAATCCTTGAAATTTTGTAATTATCACAATTTCATAACATAGTGTGACTTGTGTGTGGGGAACAACTTGGACGGGAATGGTCACCCATGGACTAACATGTGGGAATCAGTAGGCTCACTTATTGTGTATATTTACTTGGCATTTCCTTTGTACAATTTTTTGCTATATCTTGTAAAAGCTTCTAGCTATGTCTAGAGATGCATATATATATATAGCAGTATTTGTTTTTGAGTTGTGTGCATTCATCAAGTGATTGAGCTTGGAAATGTATATGTGATTGCGTATTAATATTGATATGAAATGCCGACAGCATTATGTGATATTGTCTTCAATCCTTATAAATACCAGTGAGCATCACTTTTTGATTTCCTTATTGAGATCATGGGTGTTGTCTCTACTATACTCCTTTGATAAAAATGATTGGGTCTGAATTGAACTCTCTCCTTCTGCCAATTGTATCATTATGCAAGCTGATATATGCATGCAAAATACAATGACTTCAGGGTAGTTTAGTGGTTAGATGTTTCAAGCTTGCTTGAGGAATAGTCTGTGAGTTTGGATCTTCTTTGTGCTCATTCATGGGTAGCCCTTAAGATGTCGAAAGTGGCTGTGTGCTCATTCTGTGAGTTTTGATTGTTTATGTCATATGCTTCAAAATGATATCTTCATGTTAGTTGTAGCTTCTTAGAGTTAGGACTCCTTTCAAATGTTTGCTGCATATAGACTAATGCTCAGCATCAACTGTTTGCTGCACGAATGGATACCATGTTGAAATGGTTGTTTAATAGTGTTGATTACATTTTGTAAGGTGTAAATGAGTACGCTTCTGGCTTGCTTCTTGCAGATGGCAGACACAATGCATGACGATCTTGACGATGGCCTTCGGTTTCGAAATTGTAATTGTTTCTGTGGCTTGAAAGCAAGTGTGAAGATTTCAGATAAACGAAATGAGAACCGGTACAGGCTTTTCCAATGTTGCCCAAAGGACACATGTCGGTTTTTTCAATGGTGTATTCCCTTGAAGACGCCAGTGTCATATGCGGATGATTTCCAGCAACTACAAGAAGAGCTATGTGTATTGCGAGAGGAATTGAGGGTCATACATGACAAGGTCCACCCCTCAGACCAACCGAAGAAAATGGTGAAGCTTAGGTTCATTGCTTGGTGTTTGTTTTTCACTGTGCTTGCAGTACTGCTAAGTATGACGATGTTGTAAACCACATTGTTATGATGATGTGTTAATTCCTACTATGTAATCATATTATCTTATTATGTACTACTAACTCCTTTTGAACTTGATGTACTGTGTAATATTTTTAGACAATCTTGAGTCATCCATTTTGGTAGTGTATAGAATATGTATCGGGTTGACTCTTGATTCTTACAATAGTATGTTATTGGCTTAATGTAATGTATGTCTAGTACTGATAATTTATTGGAACATACGAGAATTGTAAGTTACAATTCTCTTCTATGGATGATAGTAATATTTATTTTGGAGCAAGGTGTTGCAAATACCGACTGGAACTTGCTTTATTGACTGAAAGTTGGCATGCAGAAGAAGTCGAGAATAGAAAAGCATGGAAGTTAGCAACTTTAGTTAAAAGTATTTTTGTGTCTTTAGCTAAAGTTGATTGACGGTGCCTCATCGGCCATGTCATGATCCTCAATTTTTTGTTTTAAATAATTATTTATAGTCCATTTCACAACATCAGGGGTTACACTTAGTTTGCAATATTTTGAATAATTCAATCTACAGGATACTACAATGTAGTTTATAGTATATATAGATTACAAGGTTTTTGTTTCTTTTTTTTTTGGAGTAATATAATTCCAAGTATGTTTCTATCGTTTCTAGATGTTTGATTATAAATAAATAAAAAAAAAAGAAAAAAAAAGCATGATGTGTCGAACCATAAATCAAATATTAAATTTCAAAATTTGTTCATTAAATTTTATTTCGAATATGAGCAGAACACTCGCTCATTATAAATAAAACTAGTCGTAAATTCACGCGATACGTGAGAATACATAAATATTTTGTAATGGAGTATAATATATAAAAAGAAAAACAATTACTTTAAATATTTTTTATCCTTTAAAAAGATTTCTACAAGTAGTTTTTATATTTTTATATCAACAAAGTACAAATATATCGTACTATTACAATTTATATGTTTAATTAATAATTTTTTAAGGTGAACTATATTTTCCTAACTTTTGTTATAGTGTGTTATATTTGATATACAACAAAACTTTATAAGTTTCAAATTTATCATAATATTGAGATTATCATAATATTGAGATTATCATAATAATAATAATTTATCACAAAATTACAATATTATGTTGGACAGAATTGAAATGAAACAAAAGGAATAAAAGATAGACTTCATAGTAATTTATTACTCAAAATTGGTAGGCATATTCAAATTCAAAGCCATGTAAAATGTGTATTGAAATAAACTAAAACTCCTATTTCCAAAAAAACTACGTATTAGCTAAAATCAAAATTCAACCAAAGCTATAAAAGGGAGAAAGAAGACATTGTAATGGGAAATTTAAGAAGAAAAATACCAAAACAAATATTTTTTTTTAAAAAAAACCATCAACCTTAATCAAAATTATAAGAAAGAAAAATAATCCACAAGAGAGGGAGAGGGAGAGAGAGTACTTACAGTTTTTTAGAAAAAAAACATGGATTAAATAAATAAATGATATCGAATTTATACAAAATAGAATGGAGAGAAGAAGAGTCAAAATTGATGAAAGAGAAAATGATGAAAGAAGTATAACAGTAAAGTAGAGAGTAGAGAGGAGATAAAAACAGTCAAGTAAAGAGTAGTGGAGAGGGAAAGAGGTAAAAATTTAATAGACCCTCACTTTTACTAATTTCCATCAAAGACCAAATTATCAAACACATGCCATTGATTCTACTCATGTCCACTACACACATTCATCAATGTGTGTATATACAAATCACTCGCTTGCCCATACATTCATTTTATCAATGTTCTAAATTTCCAAAAAGAATCAAAATAGTGTATACATGAATTTTAAGTAAGTGAGTCACCTATATTGCCATGACTTTGTGGTCAAAGTTAGTGGGAACTTGCTAAACTTGACCAATTGTTTTTGCCTCATAGATGATGGCTATTAGCATTCCAAGTCAAGAAGTTTAAATGGCTAAGGGAAATGATCATAATGTATTAGCTGCTATGCCCTAAAAATATCAATTCCTCCTACTTTCATTGCATCACATCAGCTATATCATACCATTTTTAATAAGGACAGAAATAGCAAAATACAAAATTTAAAACTTAGTCATAGAAGTATTGTTATGTTTTGTCTAAAACTCATGTACACAATATTCTAGATATGCAATAGGAGAAAATTTTAAAAAGAAAATGAAGTTGTTGAAAAAACGTAGCATAATCCAAAATCTAAAACGAAAAACCCAACTGTTATTCATGTAGACAATATTATACATAGATATTCAAGAATCAAGAACCAATTAGTTTTCCCATTTGCACAACAATTAGCTTAAAGCTAGGTACAAATGGAATTTATATATTGAATTCAATCCTTTGAATTTCCTCACTCCTGAAATCCCAAACATTTTTTCAAAATCTAAACAATGCCCAAAGTTGTTTGTTAACCAAATAGGCCAACTAAGGTCCAAAACAAAAATATTCCAACCATAGCACAACAATCCACTTAAGTTGGTGTACTTTGAAGAATTAGACTTTCATTTAAAAAAATTAAGATAAAAAGATTTAAATTGTTACACCCCAAGTTCTATACCAAAAACAAAAGAAAAAAAAATGCAAAGCTTCAAACTCTACTTTGTTTTCTCTTCCAATGTCCCACAATTTCTGGGACACCAAACAGTCCAATTAAATAATAAAAAAATTATTAATATAAGGAAAGAGAAATCTAATATAGCTGATGCAACATAAGTTCTTAATTTTTTGCAACAAATACATTTGAATTGATAATAATGTACTCAATGTTTTTGTGACAACAATATTGATCATAATTAAGTAGGATTTTTGTTATATTTTTTTTCTTAAATTTTCTTCCAACATAAACAAATGTAACAAGTATGGAAACTAAAATCCTATAAAGGACATATGTAATTGGGACAAAATAGAATCTAGCTTTTCAAAAAGATGGAGAGTAGTGTAATTGTGTGAAAGCCATTCAAAAAGTGACTACTATATATGTTGACAATCCAGCTTCATGGGCAGCCATTAAGTTCACCAAAAACAACAGTAAGAGCCGCTGCAGTCCAAATTAAAGAGGCTCACTACTCCGTTATACAAACCTATAACAACAACAAAACACAGTAATCTTCATCTAAACTTATACAAAGTTCCATGTCATCCACATTTTAATAAAATAATGCCCATCTACCTCAATCATTGAACAATGTAATCTGCCCACATAGCAGCAGTTACCACATCACGATACTCCGACATTGCTCGTTGTGCCCGAGAATTAAAAGCTTCCTCAGTGCCCCCACTACCTACGCGTGCAACTCCTGCTATGTTTGCGTCTCCATTACGCACAAATGATCCTTCCCACACATGGAACAGTTCATCTGCCCGATTATACATGCGAATAAAGTTGTGCAATGCACAACAAGCAGTCACAATCAGCCGTTGCCTAGAGATAGAGAAGGAGTGCATTCCAGTCAAAACAGGGAACCTCGCCTTCAAGACGCCAAAGCATCGTTCAATCACCATGCGTAATGAGGAATGCCTATAATTGAACAACTCTTGTGGGGTACTAGGCTGCCGGTTCGCACCCCGAAACTCTTGGGCATGGTAGCGTGTGGACTTGTGTGGGGGGAGGAATGCACTGCCTATAGCGTATCCCGAGTCAACGAGGTAGTACGATCCTGCAATACGAGTGATAACCATTGCCAGTCACGTAACACAACTATTCTTGCTAGTTCCTTACTACGGAAGTGTATCTATACATGTATGTATACGAACCATGCACTAAAGTTTTTTGATATCAGCTTAAATAATGAATGACCATGCAGTGATTGACTATAACTTACTATTCCATGAAAGCAAATTTTATGAGTGACATTGCAAACTTTGACACGACCTTTTATCCATGATATAGAGTGCTGAATGTGAATCACACAATTCATGTATTGATTGAATTAGTTTCGATATAATAAAATTACGTAGCTACTAATTAAGTGCAGTGTATACAAGGTATTCTTTTTTTTTCACAAAGGACAAAATATGAAGTAGTTACAAACTCATTGTCCTCAGTTTGGATTTCTAAGTAAACTAACGTAAATATCTAAATTTACCCAAACCTATGAAAAGACATGCATGAATAAAATATGTGTCATGAGATTTAGAAAAATATGACAAAACCACAACCCACAAAGATTCACAACCTTTTTCAGAATTATCATACACAGTGCATTCCTACTACTCCACAATCCCATTTTGAATAGTTTTCACATCTATACTATGCTACAAAATACTTAGGAAATGCGAAGTCAGATGCAACAATTGACAAGTCAAAAATCAAATGCGGAATTTTTTCCTAAATTTTTTTTTTTTTTGTTTACCTCTAGGCGGCCAAGGGAACTCATACTCGGCATGTCCAAGTGCATCCTGCATGACTCGTGAATCATTTGCACTCCCTTCCCATCCCGAATGCACATATGTAAACCGCATGTCAAAGTTGCATGCACACATCACGTTTTGGGTGATATCACTCCGTCTATCTCGAAATGCGGTAGTCCTAGCGGATGGGGCAGAGGCACTTATATGCGTCCCATCGATAGCTCCCACACATTTCTGTTAACAAAATAGGTAGCAGTAATTAATAAATTAAACTTATGTGCAATATAGTGCAATAAATTAAACTAGAAATATTTCAAAACTCTTTCATAGGTCATCTTATTTTCTTTCTAATCTCTATTATAGATCTTTGACAATTGAATTTCATAACAAGGATAATTTAGCTAATAACTAAAAAAGGAAAAATTGAAGCATACCTCAAACCATGGATAATATTTCCCATTCTCTCGAAGTGATTGAGGGAGCTCAGCTGCATCAACGTCAGGCCGGATGATGATACATCCCAAAGCATGGATAGCACGCAAGGTACGCCGGAACCGCCTTTGAATGGTCTCGAGAGAATGTTGGAAGCGGTTGGCAGTTACCCGGTAGTCAGCGTTGTGTCCGACAATATATAGCACTGTCCCAACGGACTCCTCAACTGAAACCCAACCAGTGTCCTCCTCTAATAGGTGCAGCCGCTTCAACTCATTGCACAAGTGTATAAAAATGGCCTTCTCCATGCGAAATATGTCATAACACACTTGCGGATTTCCTTCTAGTACTTCAATCACATATGACCTCCCACTCAGGATACTAGTGCACCTAGGTCGCTTCATGTAGTACTTTTGCACGTACTCTATGCACAGCTGAACGTAGGCTGTGGCAATCTCGAGCTCCACCTCACTATCGTCTGCATCTGAATCGGACTCAGCCATGCCTGAATCACGATCTGAATCGGAGTCATCCATGCCTGAATCGCGATCTGAATCCGACTCAGTCATGCCTGAATCACAATCTGAATCGGACTCAGCCATGCCTGAATCGCGATCTGAATCGGGGTCGGCCATAACTGAAGCACACCTGTGGGCAGCCATTAAGTTCACATCAGCCACTATAAAGAAGTACATATATATATATATATATAAATATATCACTTTATGTATATATATCTATATTGCTCTATGTATAGAAACCTGCTTCTTAAGGGATTTTTTATGATAGATCCTACAATCACATGAACCTTGCTACGGAAGAATTCATCTCACCATATAATCCAAACAATATTAAACCTTTACGACTTGAAGACAAATATGGTTTGTCAAACACAAGAAGACCTAATTTAAGGAATAGCAAAGAAATATTTGTAAGAGATTATTATGACATTGATAATTTTACATATTATCTTTGGTTTTGTTTTTTTTCAAATTGTAGCTTATTTAAAATGATTGTGGTTGAATATATTTTCAATTCAATGATATTATTATTATTATTATTATTATTATTATTATTGGCTTATACTCAAATACAACATATGAACAAAATAGTATTACCTTTTCAAAAAAGTAAATGGATTCCATTAGTTTGTTATGGCTTAATTAGTTGAAGGAGCCTCCGCAGTAATTGACTACTATACATGGAATACTCTATGGATACAATTGACAAGTTACTATATACAATATTAAGTATGACTTCACCTGACTTCCTCCTTAACCTAGTAAAAAGCATAAGATGTACTTACAGTTTTTTCTAATAAAGTTTTTTTTGCCTGAACATTGTTTAATAACAGAATGACGCGAAAGAAGGAATGTGTATATGATGATTTTTTATGTGTTCGGCATTGGGTAGCATTTAATATTAATTGTATCTTGGGGAGGGATAATTTATATGGCTATCATTTTAAAATCTTTATTTTGAAGTCACGTACTAACATTTTTGAGAGTAAGGCGGCACATTTCATTTTTATTTTATTTTAATTTTTGATAAAATTTTATTTATTTTTTAATACTAAGACTAGTAATTTATTTAATTTATATTCTGAAATTGATACATTATTATTGATTGTAACCAAAACTTAATTTAATAATTTAATTTATCACTAATCAATTGTTCCTAAACTCAAGCATTTGAAAATCATAAAATTTAATCATTAAATTAATTTAAAGAAGTGTTACGTTCATAACATTTTAATTATTTTTTGTTTATTAATAACAATTTACTATTTAATATATATTTATCATAGAAAATATATTTCTTATAAAAATGTTATAAAAATATCGTTAACATAACATATTTCTCCCATCTAACCAAAACGAACCTTTCAGTCCATACAAAGTTACAAACAGTAACCACTAGTGTTCATTTCCACGTTTTTTATAAGTAGCAGCCACACCGATGCAAAGCATCCAATAATAGCACTTCTGTCTTTTGTAGGAGTGTTCATGCATGTCCTCTCTCGCTCCCTCTCGCTGTTTTTGTTCTTTGTTTATTCAATAAATTCTTTTCACTTTTAATTAATATCCGTTTCAAATTTTTTGCAGCCATAAATCATAATTCAGTAGTTACAGTTTTTTTTTTTGAATAAATTATTTATATTCATTTCACTTGCTCGGATAGTCACACATCACACCAAACAATCCTTCACCTTACATTATTGTAGTCTTCCCCACATAGCACATGGACGGCTCCACTTGGAGCTCAGGGGTTGAAATGAACCTCCTGCTAGCCAATGTACATATATTTTGGTATATATTTGTTGACGTCCCTTTTTCAAAATTTTGAAGACCTTGATCATGGAAAAAGCAAAATTTTGATTGAGGATGCACATAATTTTGGTCACACAGTAGCCTACATTAACAAGCATTATAACTATCTGTTAACTTTCCTAATTGTATCCACGAAATGTAGAAATCAGAATCTAGTCCTTAATTGTAGCATAAAACTGTAATATATTAATACAAAATATCTTCCATCAAAAAAAGTTTCCCCTTTCTAAAATATGTACCAAGTAGAAAACCTTAAGATCTATGCGTAATAACCATGTTATCCTTTTTTTTTTCTTGTAAAGAAATATTATATATTTTTTCATAAATTATCTCTTCCTCCAGTTACTTTCTGCATATCTTTCATCTACTTTATGTATTTTTTTTGCTCTAACTGGCCTAACCACACTTGCAACTTCACTCTAGATCACCACCACATATGTTTTTTGGTTTCAGTGTTGGTTGGTTACATGGTCAAGTCCTACATCAAGTAAAAGTGAAAAGAGTAATAATTAGAATAACATTGTTGCCCAAACCCACTGGCTTAGACTTTTTGAATTAAAACAATTATAACAGGTTGTACCAATCCCTCACAAAAGACTCCGAAAGTGTTAACTCTCAACTCTCACAAACCCAAGATTCAAACAATTGGAGTCAAAGTTGATGGTGCAACAAGGTTAGTATTCAAATTCAGTTATGTAGGTATCAGTTTGATTACTACTTCATCTCTACACATCATCTCTGCTGCATTTATGTAATTATCAGCTTGATTTGAACTTGCATTTATGTAATTATCTGCTGCATTTATGTAAGTATCAGTTTGTATTTTCCTGTGATTGGTAGTATAAAAAATTGGAAGAAGAAAAACTATTTCTTAACTTCCTTTATTTTTCTTGGCATGAGATAGACTTGTTTTCCACTAAAATTTTACAAAAAACAACCCTATCTAACTTTATTTTACTCGAAGCTAAATAAGAGAAGCTGAGAAATAATTTTTAAACTTATTATGTGGTCGTTATCAAACATAGGAAAATTAGATAATTTTCTAAAAAATACATTTTGAAAAATGTTAATGTTGAACAAACATCAAATCCAAGGAAAATATTTTTATTTTAGAAAATGCTAAAGATACTTGCAATTTTATAACATAAGCATGCACAAAATATTTTATAACATATTTACAAACTGTTGATAAGACAAATTCTTATTGGTTTTCATTTGGGTTTATCACTGATATCACTTTTTTACTTATCAATAACCACCCACCATATCAACATATTGTAAAATGGATTGTGATTTTAACATTTTCCTTATAACATTACTTTTACAAAGTTACAAGGCAATTAAAATGGTTGGTAGATCTTAAAAATATAATAAATGAATGTTGTCTGACTAACTTGTTTATAATTAGTAACACATTAAATGGTAAAATATCATGTAATAAAATTTGTAGTTTTCTTTGTATTTCTTTTTTATTTTTGTTTTTTCTTTAATAAATTTTTTTATTGATTAATATTTAGAGCTTAATTAATATTCTACTCCTACTTATAAAGATAAGAATTTGGACCTTAGTTGATTTCCTGGCTAATATATGGTTGAGCTAGCACTAAGTATAAGTGTCCGTTGGGACAAATTGAAAATTTTAGTTTATTTGTAACTTCAGCTTATTTTTGCTACAATTCATGGGTTTTACTGTACTTCTTAGTACTATTCATGGATCTCATTATATTATTCAGTTAGTTTTTACTTTTATCTATAATACTTTTAGGAAAAAAAAAAATAGTTTCAGCTAAATAAGCTATTCCCAACAAACACTAAGTCTAACTAAATCTAACTGGGGATGGTCTTCTTAAATTGATTGAGATCCATGAATTTAGCAAAATTCCTAAAATAAAATAAAAGATTTTGGGATCCATGATGCTCAGAAATCGCCCAATATTATAATTAAGCCACGTTTATATTTCTTTTGAATTAAGGGACTGTCCAATATTGACTACTGGGCTAGAGCCATGACAGACGAAGGTTTTACTACCAAGCCAATTCATATGCGGCAACCAGATAGAGGCTTTAACTCCATCCAATATGAAATAAAATAAAGAGGATAAGAGGTAAACTCTAGGCTGGGGACTAACAATGGTGGCAGGTAAGAAGCAACAGTCACCAAATCAAATATTTTGTACTATTTTTTTGGGCTCTACTTTACACTATGTAATTGTTTTTACTCTATAAAATCAAAATTGGAAAGAAAAAAAAATCACACTTACGGCATAAAATTAAGGCAAAACTACATCATTGGTCCCTAAAATTTGTCTATTAAGCGGTATTAGTTCCTTAAGTTTCAAGTTAGTGTTATTTATCCCTAAATTTTAAAATATGAACACAATTAATCCTTTTATTAACGATGTTAGTCTCAATGTCTACGTGGCTAACAGATCAATAATATGGTAAATTTTAAATGACATGGCATCACTTTTTTATATTAAAAATTTAAAACCTGTTAGAAACAACCAACTCATTTTGTGACCCATTTTCCAAATCAAATGTGAAATTGTTAGCTCTAATCTGGATTAATTTAGATATGAAATAATTTGTGAACATGAAAAAGAGAAAGAATCACAGTAGATATTTTTATTTCCTATAATCTCAAAACAAATACTATATAATTTCTTAATACTTTGTAGATTGCTTGTTAGGAAAACATGTCACATAATATCGGAAATTATATTAAAGAAATTGAATATGAAAAAGTTAGCTACATTATTGCAATCATAATGGGTTTAGAAGAGCCTATATCCCATATCACTATGACCTATGTGATGCTTGGCAATCATACAGTAAGATTGTGTATATGGATTTGTTGTAATAGAGCCCATTTGGGGAAACTGAATTGGAGTTACACCTGTAAAGGGAACATGCAAATGGTACAAGTATTTTTTTTTTTTTTTTTGAGGTTAATGCACATCAAAACACCATTTAATTTTCTCTGTTTTCCTAGACTTTAAAGTTAATTAAAACTAAAGAAACTTCAAAGACTTATTAAGTATTTTCTATTTTTTGAGATAAAGACTTATTAAATTTAAAATTAACGTTTAGTGGGGTAATATAACATATCAGTAATGCTCATGTATTTCCTTCTTTAATTGCAATGCCAATTGCAAAATTCTGACGTTATAATTAAATAATAATAATAATAATAATAATGATCCAAGCAGGAAATATTAATTGCTAGTAGAGTAGTTGTAATTTCTTCGCGTTGTAGTTGTATCACATTACTGTTGATGTCAAAATTTAGCTGACACAGTGACATCTACTTTGAATTTAATCAGAAATAAATTGATTTTCATTCCCAGCATTTTTAAGGTTAAAGTTTTGTTTCTGAAAATCATTACAAATGATTACCCATTTTGTAGGCAAATGATTAATGTTGACAATGACAAAAATGACAATCCACTCAGACCCACCATGCCCCTATTTTGCTATATGCAGGTTTTTCCTTTCCTAAAAATAGGACGAGATTAGGACAAGTTTTGTTCATTTTATAGTATTTCATTCTGCATCCCCAAATGTGTTTGTATACATAGTCTTAAATTAGTTGTATATAAAATTTAATCTTTATTTATACACTATACTTATAATATAATTTTTATACCTATTCTATTACCACCTTTAAATATATTTGTCTCTCTCGACACTCTCCGTTGCAATTTCTTATACTCTCTTGCTAATTTTGGAGTCATCTTATTAAGGATGAAAAACTCTATACACCTTGCTGAATTCCAACTTGTCCCACTCTTAGTCCGTACAAGTTTTCCCAACTTCAAACAAGAGTAAAGATAGGGATATCTATATCCAAACTTGTCATGCCTTGTAATCACACCTAATTGATGTATTATGTTAAATATTTGAGATAATCTAGTGTAAATTTAACATAAGTGAACTAAAATTAGCACTTTTTAATCATTTGAAATTTTTATGGATGCAAATCAAACTTGAACCAATTATTGCAAATCAAACTTGAACCAATTATTAGGACAAAAATATATTTTAACATTTTTTTATCAATACATTTCTCTTTTAAATTTGTTTATAGTTTATTTGCACTGTTTTATAATTACAAAAATAAGAGAATAATTTTAAAAAGATAATTTAGACAGGACTCTTTTCCTTGGCAATTTAGGCAACTGCCTATGGCATGAACCCCCCCTAAACTAAGTCCCCATAATTTTGGTATTATAACACAATGCTATGCTTGTATAGTAATCTAAAGTAAAAACATATCGTATACCCATTTTTCTTCTTTTTGGGAAAGTGTCAATGTCTAGTTATAATAAATAAACAAAGAAGAAATCCATATACTGTTTTTCTCTCTCTCTATTTCACTTAAAAATCATTAATTTAATCGTCTATCAAAAGTAAGAAGGTCCTTACATTGTTTAAACTATAAACTTTTGACTTCAAGATATAAATAAGCTAATTTCAGTTTTGTAATGTAAAGTGTTGAAAGTTTATTTACTTTTTTTCTTCGTAGAGGCAACAATTGGCTTCTGGGCACTTGACTGTTCTCCGGATTATTTGTCAAAGGCTGATCAAATTGTACCTAAAAAAATGAGAATATATATAAGTACAGTAGTGAGTATCCCAATCCTAACAGCAAACTCATTAACAAAACAGATTCGTAGAACGTATGACAGTCAGGTTGATATACTTTATTCACCCAGAAATGCATGCAAAGTAGAAGAAAGGAAAACAATAAGAAATTAGTCGACATATGTGAACAGTGGTCTGACAGCGAAGAGAAAGAACACAGTCTAACCTCTAATTAAGAAGTTGATATTTTTGCAACACAAACAAAAAACCAGCAGCAAGAAACATAATGAATAAAGCTTACATAAAGCAGAAAAAGGGAGACTTAATCTAAAATTTTTGAACGAAGAAACTGATACTTCCAGCAAAATCAAATCGTAATTAACAAAGAATGAAACAACGATTTATAAAAAGGAATACCTGAAAGCTAGATAGACCTGGATCAATGATAACAGACGTGGCTCTCTCATACCTGCAGATTTCATAAAAAGTACAATCCTTTTATTAGCCAAAGTTGTATACAAATTTTGCAGTAAATTCAAGTGCTGCTTTCAAACTAATTCCACCAACACTACAAATAACTAACAAGAGAGAAAGGATAAGCCAAATACTCATTCCAACCAATGTCACTTGTATGCTCAATAACATACTACATTGTTAAAATAGCTAACAATGTTTGAAGCAAATATGTGACACAAAAAAGAAATTCCCAAAATGGAATGCAGCAGCTTATGTATCAAATATATATATATATATATATATATATGTCACCAAAGATAGAAATTCATAGGAGGCACGACAACCACAAATCATATTTCTTAGTCCAAATACCATACATGTCCCAAGAAGGTTAACATAACAAAGGAAGGCATAAAGCAAACATTGTTCATAGTATAAACATAATACAAACTTTGCGTATTCACATTAAACCAAACTAAGACTACTAAATAACTTTCTAGGCTGTCTACACTTAGGCACATCATTAGTTAACTTCCTACACTGTCAACCACAACCACCACTACTGCAATCCACCCCCAATAAAGTCAATCCAAGCCCTTCTTCTATCAGCCGTCATGGCAAAAAAAGCGGCTCTACTCTTGGCATGATGAAGCTCTTGCACGACCTTGCAATACGTGACATGATCGACATCGGTGTGCTGGTTCAGAAGAGTTACAGCTGCTGTAACTGACTCATTGGCAGCCCCCACAGCAGAGTCTCCAGTGTCGATGGACTTTTTCCCCCGACGGTTCCTCATGTCAGTAAAACCCCATATTGCCTCAGTCATGGCTTCAAGGGAGTGCCCTTTCTTCCTTTTTCCACTTGAATGAGATGCTTCAGCTGGCCGCTTTTCAGCTTGCCTCCGGCTTTGGGCTTCACTCGGTGTGGGCAGCTCCTCCACGTCATCGAAACCGTCGGTGCTGACATTGACATGTACCCCCTCAGATAGAAAGGCTGCATCAAGTTCTCTCTCTTCATCACTATTGGGAGCTGGTTGGGCAGATGACATTTGCAGGAAACCCGTGGCTGTGTTTGAATTGAAAAGAGTGCTCAACAGCTCATAGTGTCTCATCCCCTTTTTCCTGAAGTCCTTGAATTTATGATTGACCTATTACCAACCATATATATTGGGTTAGATGTTTTATATTTGTAAAACCCAATACAAAGTCGATGGCTAATTTATAATAACCGTATAACAGCACTCTTTTATTCCAAATTGATGATAGCCAAAAAGGTTTTTTAGTAAATTGTAGACATTGAGTAGAAAATAATATAAGTCAAATATATAAGTCAAAATTTATAAGTCACATTAAACCCCATTAAACCCACAGTAATCCCCATATATAAGTCAGATTTTATTCCATTCCTAAAAGTATCATCATGGGAAAATGCTACAAAACAACTATGTAAAGCCACTATTATTAATGCACTCATAAGCCAATAAACCTAATATGTTTGATATTTTTGATATTGAAGTTAGATTTAAGGACTTACCGCAAATGCAGCAGCCCAAGCTTCGTCACTGGCCGTCACCGTATTTGAAATGGGGTCCCATCCCATTCCGGTACGTGCGATGAGCTGGGAGAAAGTGCGGTGTCTCTGTTTCAGTCGTTGATATTTTTGTGTAAGTTGTGCCTTGGTGTAACTCTTAGACGCACGCTTGTTAAACTCATTGACAACTGCTGTCCAAGTTCCAGTCTTGAACTGGCCTTGGGGCATATTCCCTTTAGCATCCTCTTCTAACAAGATGTCAATAAAATATCTCTCGACTGCTTCAGGCCACTTCTTATCATCGGAATCATCCATCTAAATACATGTTCGTATACTTACATAGACTCGTAAAACGGTCTTCTATGATATGGAATTAAATTCTTTAACTTACTACTAGACTTAAGCAGCAGGCATATAAGAGAAAATTCACCCCATATAAAGGAAAAATACAAAGATACACATTCATACACATAAGTTTTAGGTCAACTTGTAGTGGCATTGTATATTTATGAAGGCATAATAGCATATTATTATTATAGTTGAATATATGTGTAACCAGAACAGATTAGCTATTGTAGCTTCAAGGTAAAATATATTGTCTCTTCAACAGACAAGATCTAAAAAACCTGATTTTTCTTCAAATCAGTTTCAAATAACAGTATTTAGTGAAATAATTTTAATTATTAAAGAAAGAAAAAAAAAGTGTTAATGCAAACATAAATAAAAAGAAAACTTTTTAACTTGAGAAACAAAAACTGTCTTGGTTATAACTTGTAAATATTATCTAGTCCAAGAGCTGAGCTTAGCTATAACGATTATATGTGTAACCACACTCATAGTTGTAGGCCACAATGTCATTACACGGAAAAATGGGGTAATATACTGACTCTCTCTCTGTTGGACAAGTTCCAAATATTCATATTCCAAAGGGAGAGAGGTCATGAATTTAATTAATTAATTAATTAATTATAATTAAAATCTTAACATTTTTGAAGAATTAAATTTTCACTAAACGATGTGAAAGGATGTGGCTGCGTTGGCAGCTTAACCTACTTCATGTTCTTCCAAGGCTCACCCATCTCATCAATCCCAGCTTCAATGCTCATTCATCCAGTGTTGATGAGATGGGCTGGCCCCTTTGGGCTATTTTGTTGTAAATATCTTCTTCCTTTTTCCTTTATTATTTTTTATTTTATTTTATTAATTTCTTTTATTCAGGAAAAAAGTACATTGATTTCTAAGGTTTTCAAGATTATAAATTCTTATAACTTGGATATATGATATATCAACAATAAATTCATTATTGACCTGGCTATTTGTGGTTTTATTTACACACATACATTACATGTGCAATTGTGCAAAAAAGAAAAAGAAAAGAAATGCCAAAATAAATCATTTTCATAATATACAGATAAAAAACAGTAAATTAGAATGAAACTGTGTTTCCTAGCCTTCCACCTAAGACTCCACAAGTAGAGATAAATGTGCTATCTACTTTTGGCTTTTTCCTTAACCTCCTTGTCCGTTTGTCTTAATATGAGAAGATCATACCAATTGTATGGTCACAGGGTTTGAGAAGAGAACAAAATGTGGTGTTGGAAGGATCTTTCAGAGTTTTCTTCCAATTCTCACACTCCTCCCACTAGGAAACAAAACTTAGGCTATTTGTTTGTCTTTGTTAAATATCTTTATCTTGACCTTATAAAACTCTTTCACAAACTGAAGAATATAATTTCAACTCCAAAAAAATCTGTTTCGTATATAGTTTTGTTGTACATTTGCTCAAAATCTGTATCCAATAAATCTTGATTCTTATTAATGTAAGTATACTACTGCCCTATAGGTTATATGATAAGCAAGATGCTTGTTTAATGATTCGAAACTCTATTTCGATTTAAATTTATATATTAAGGTTACTTCACTAATTTCTGTAAAGTTTTACAAGATCAGATTCCTGTTTTTAATTCTAACATGATACTATTCATTAGTTTGGACTTGGGAGTGACACACATCTATGCCAAGGGCACACTCATTTATTTAGCCCATGGTCAGATTGAGTTTTTGATTATTTGACAACAGTCTCTGAGTTATCCTTATAATTCTCTATGACATTATTGTTTCATTCTTTGAGTGCAGCCTTTGTAACTATCATTTTTATGGACACAGTATTAAGTTAATGTAGGGGAATCATTTACTTTTATTTTTCAAGCATCTTGCACTACATTTTTACATAGGGTTAGTTTAGCAACCACATTGCTTAAAATGAAACGGCCTTTTTAAAATTTAAACTAAAAAAACAAGTATGATAGTCTTAGTATCTAACAAAAGTGGTGAGTGATCTGAAATTGTGATGGGTCATGTGACTGTTGTCTGAAGTACATCATTCAGCCATTGAATTAGTGAAAGCATGCCCCCAAAAACCCAATACAGTAAAAGATCCCATCTAACATATAACAGATCATGAACCTAATATCCATACAAACTCAGAAACAAAAATCCAACACAACAACTCTAAACCCAGACCCCAAAACAACCCATTGATCCTGTAACAAACCTGTCAACAAACATCTTCTCAGCCAAGTCAGAATTAGTGAAGGCATGCCCCCAAAAACCCAATACACGACAAAATCCCATCTAACAGAAGGTGCAGATCATGAACCCAATATCCATACAAACTCAGAAACAAAAATCCAACACAAGAACTCAAGAACCCATAACAAATAGATAAACCCAGACCCCAAAACAACCCATTTATCCTCTAAGAAACCTTTCAACAAACATCAAAACTACATGCATTCAATAGTCAGCAACATATAATTAAACAAAAGTCACAAGAAAAAAATGAAAACCCAAATCTAAAACAGACTGAGTATCAACGGTCTTAGCAGGAGGGTTTGGGTGCTTAGAAGATTAAAACAGAACTTATAATCATGATTACGAAGACGTACCAGTAAGGGAGCACGGTCAGAAGAGGAAGCAGAGGAGGAAGCAGAGGAGGAAGCAGGGGCTCTGTAATGAACTCGAGAGGTGGATGAGGAAGGGAGTGAGGCGTCCATCTGAACAATATATGAGATTAAAACAATCCCTAACATGAATTAATGTGAAATGATGTGCTGGGATGTGAAAGAAAGCTGAAACAATTAATTAACAAAATTAAAAACCTTACCTAACCGACCCCTTCAGACTGTGTGAGTTGCTTTTCCGTAGCAACAGAGCGTCCTTAGCAACAGAGCGTCCTTAGCAAAATAGGGGTTTCTTCGAAAATTTGGAGTTTGACGCGTTGATGAAGCTATGTTAGGAGTAAAGGCGCCAGATCCGTGAGGGCTGAGGTGGAATTTTGATGGGTCAGAGCAGTAATGGAGGTGCGTGAGAGGAGTAATGGAGTTCGGAGAGAGTAGAGAGGAGAGGAGAGATGAGATGAATATTTGGGCGTGAAGACTGATGATGGCGTGAAGACTGAAGAGATGAGGGTAGAGATGACAGGAGAACGTGTTTTTCTGATCAGTGGGTTCGGCTGCAGTGGAAATTGAATTTCAATTTATTTACCGTTGTGCCATGGAAACGCAATTTCATTGTTTAAAATGTGGCCCAAGCATGTTTCAAAAAATATGTTTCAAACAACTATTTTTGAGTAACTATTTTCAAACAACCCTATTTTAAACACTATCACCAAACATATTGTTTTTATTTTTGAACACTAGTGTTCAGTGTTTAAACACTGAACACTATGTTTTCAGTTGGCAAACCAAACGGGCTCTTAAACACTGTGCTTCTTTCTTTTCTTTTTTTGGATTTGGTTGAATAAAACATTCTGCCGGTTAAAATAAAATAAAAAAGCGTTTCAACTAGAAGACCCTAGCGACACTGCGATACAGAGAAAGGGAAGGAGAAAAAACAAAACCTTGCGCCACGAGGTGGGTTCTTTCTAAAATCTTTGACAGCTCTTTCTCTCTGTCAATGGCAGACAAGAAATTAGGGTTCTTCACTATAAAAGACCATGAGATCCGTATCCTCCATCGGTTAGTCTCTGTTTTTTGGTTCTTTAAATTTGGGTTTAAATATGATTTAGGTATGGGTATTTTGATTGTATTGGATTGGAATGTATTGGATTGCATTTAGGTTTTGGCTTAGATTCAGTTTTGAGTAAGGAATTTGGGATAGAATGGTTTTTAATATCAGATATCTATGTTAGATTTGGTTTTTCTTTTGGATAACAGAACCACCCGATCAAAGTCTCTCTCTTTCTAATGCACTCCCATGACCTTCTTCTTCTTCTTCACACAATTCTATCTCCTTATTTTCTTAGTCTCCCCATCGTTTCCCCTAACCCATTTACGGATGGCTCTGTCAAACAATTGCCTCTGTGTTTGGTTCTTAGATTGGCAGTTTTTAAGAGTTTTTTAAAATAATTTTTTTTAATATTGTAATAGTGCTCAAACCATGATTTAGTTTCATGGCTAAAACTATTTGGGAAATTAAAAAAAGAAGAAATTTTGTTTTTGTTTTTGTTTTTTGTTTTTTGTTTATTATTATTATTATTTGTGTGTTTATGTTTGTTTGATATGTTATTAATTGCATCTGAATGATATTTTTGGCCATTGATATGTCAAGCTATTATAATGGGTCCAATGAGATAATTTTTTAAAATAATAATTTTATGATATTTACCTGGTTAAGATTATTGAATAATTTTTGTTGTTAAAGTTTGTTAACTATCCTGAAATATTGAATCAGTGGTTGCTGCAAATTTTTTGGGTTTTTCTCTTAACTGGCACCGGTAATAGAGAGATGCAGAGATAGAGAAATGGAGAGACAGAAATAGAGATAGATAGATACAATCCGTAAGCAATAGGGATTGAGATTGAGGATCAGCACTACTCTGTGACCAATATAATTGGAACTAAACACAGACTGATGAAAGGTACACATCACTTCTTTGTGTTTGAATTTGAATTGAAATTTGGATGTTTATTCTCTTTCTTTAGTTGCTTTGTTGTCAATATTAATTCTTACGGCATGGACAAGAATGGTAGAACCCTAGAATCATGAGAGGCCATCTCCAAAGGACATATATAATAATGGCTATATATAAATCAGACTGACCTCTAGATATGGTGATTCTTGAAAAATCAGACCAATCTCTTAATTTAAGGGGAACATTGAGAAGATTATTGAAAAATAAAACCATTTTACAGTTTATTATAGTTTGCTTGAATGGAGTTCTGCCAGGAATGTTTACATGAGGTCAACGGGCTATGAATAATTAAACCATTTGTGAAAGCCATTCGGCCAAAATTTGACTATTGTATTATACACTTTCTCTTTTGTACAAGGTGTAAACTGTTATTTTTCTTTGGTCTATTGTATTATAAATGTGACCCTTAAGATGACTGGAGAGGACTGCATAATCTATGCATGGTTTCTTTGGTGTATTAATGGAGATTCATGCTTAGATTATGTACTTTTAATGATACTATTGTCCAAGGGATTAATGCTTACCATAAAAATAATTATTTATTTATTTTTGTTTTTCCGATTTAGAGATTTTTATTAGACGTGTTGAAAGGAAAAAGAAATGATAAGCTATCTAACATTGATTCATGTGATTTAGATTTGAGATGGTAGAACTAATTTCGCATCTGTATGTGTTCTTCATTTGGAATCAATTTAACATATTTTTTTTAAAAGTTCTGATATGTCCAGGTATGCAAAAAGATCATCAATGGCTTGGTTGCTCACAACATTAGACCCATAAACTTTTAAGGGGGTTAAACTATTTGACTTTTGGTTCATTTTAAGGTTATAAATGTTATTTTGAGCTATGCACCTAAATTTTTATGATGTTATGAAGAAAACTATTTGTTTTTCCACTTTTGTAAGTTTAATTTTTTCCCGCTTATTCAAAGTGTGTTAATATATGTTACTATAATGAAGTATGATTTGATTTAATATTGATGATGTTATATATATATAAAAATAAAAAATAAAATAAAAAAAAAAAAAAAAACTTTTGAGATGCTACAAAAATACAACAAAAAAATTTTTAAAAATTTTTAAATAAAAATCCCGTGTATTTGCACGAGTTGCAAGCTCTTTCTAAAAATAGGTTGGTAAAATAGATAAAGTGGTGTTTGGTAAGCACAATACCTGCTAAATCCCCGCATCTGTTTGGTAAGCTCTTTCTAAATCCCTACATTTCTAACTAAAAATCCCCTCATTTTTACATCCAATCTACCAAACAATACCTGCTAAATAATAAAGCACAATCTTTCTTGTCCAAAGCATATTTTATGTCACTGTGATGAGAGTAAACCATACTCATGTGGAAGCACACAATATAATAAAATAAAAGTAAACCATCCACTAATGACACATCACATAGCTCTCACAAATAAATTATACAAATCCAATCAAAATATACTCATCTAAGCTAGAATAGACAATACAAACAACATTTCCTATACGCCCAACTCACAATTCACCTATGCACACAAACCACTCTTATGCCAATTATTTATAAGCACTTACAACTAAAGCCCCAGTTGATAAGCCATATCGTATAAGGTTTGCTGGCCTGCTCGATTGAAATTGTGCTTAATTATCATCTCCTCTTTCCCTCCTCCTTTCATCTATTCTATCCTACCCCACCACTCATTCTCATCAACAAATATATATATATATATATATATATATTACTAAGTTTTGCTAATGAAATTTTATGGTTAATAATATGAATTTAGACTTAACTAAACTTTTTAAACATGAATAAACTCATGATTAATAATATATCTATTCTCGTGCGGTAGCACAGGCTACATACTAGTTTATAAACAAAGCAGGGTCATCTTTCATTTTTCTTGTTTAGAGCATCTCTGACGTTTTAATCAAAATTTTATACAAATTGAGTTCAAAAGTAACTTAATTTCTAAAGATTAAATAACATTTTCGACTTTTAAAATTTTGGGTTGTTTTTATTTTTTTCACTAAATTATGAGATTTTTCATTTTGGTCCACCAAGTTTGATTTAGTTTTCGTAGTAGTCATTCAATTCATAACTGTGGCTCATCTAGTTGTGGAGAGAGAGAGGCTGTTTTATTGGCATTTAACTATAGCTACCAAATTAATTATGGAATTGAACAGAATGAAAATTTTAAAACTTAATCAAAACTTTTATTTTTGGAGAAATAACTTGATCAAACTTGGTGGATCAAAACAAAATTTTTACTTTATGGGTCCAAAAAAAATTCTCAAATTTTCATGGTCAAAATTTTTATTTATTCTTTTTTAATTTATTTAACTACTTTTTAAATATTCTTTTAATAATTTATATATATTATGAATATATACTCCAACAAATTCTCTATTTTATTTAAATTTTCTTTCTTTCTTTATTTTTCCATTTTTCCATTTTACCTACCTTCATAACTAGTAAATATCTTATGAGTCCACTTACATGGAGCGGACTCACTAGATATTTTCTTGTTATCGGTCAATGTTTTGAATCTCGTTCTATTTATGCTAGAATATTCCATTCCTATACATAAATTAGTGCACTAAGCCTCCTATTCTATCTTGGTCAAAATTTTGGCATGTACTGGCCTACTCTGGCCAATTTCCATTATTTTAAGTGGATAATCCGGACTGAAATTGTTTTTATGGATTTCTAAAAAATTTTCTCTAAGAAATAGGCTCACTTTTATAGGATTTATTATGAGCTTTTTTGGTTTGTTTCATTGTGCACAAGATGTTTTTCAAAAATAAAAAAGTATCAGGCTTTATGAACTTTTAGTTGTTGAATTATGTATATGAGATTTTATGAACCCTTGTCTTTTTTTTTTTCTTTTTTTTTTTAAATGTTATATATTTTATTTATGTTTTTTTTAGAATGATATTTTATTTATGTTAATGCTTGTTAGGAATCCGGTGATTCCTAATGGAGATTGATGGGAATTATAGGGAAATTGGTGGGAATTGTAGAGAAATTGACTTAATTCGAGATAGTCACCCTTCATAGAGAAAGAAAGAGATTAAGAGGGGAAGACACACTAATGCACTAAGAAATTAGTTTATTCTTCAATGATGAAAATGTGATTATACAAGTAGGTATTTATAGAATTATAAAACTATTCTGTTAGCCCACATGGCCTTATCCTAATGGTTATATTATTCCCTATTTGCACTAATAATTCCAATATGTGCTAAATGTGATTAACGTGCTTGACATTGTAACTAACTAACTAAATCTACAACATTTAGAAAATTGATTTAATTCGAGGTAGTCACCCTCCATAAATAAATAAAGAGATTAAGAGAAAGAGAGTTGCACTAATGTACTAAGAAATTAGTTTATTCTTCCATTGATATCTAATGTTGAATTATGTAGTGGGCCTTTTTTGGTTAAAGTTGGCTAGGCTACCTCTTGTGGCATTGGGCCCAAGTATTCTAAGTAGGAGAGTTGAGAGCGGTCCAATTGCAACTTAATTTGGTCCGGCTTGTGCGCAAACTATGTCTCGTCTGCCAGGAGCACGTTTACGACGGGCAAAACTGTTTCAGATGGATTGCAGCAGGTAGATATGATAATAACAAGATAAAATAAAGTGCTTTGACATTTTTATTAAGGTAAACAGATAATCCCTACTTAAGAAAAAGATAATCACAGTTTAACAACAATTATTTTATAAGAAAAGTAAGGGGAACAAGTGGGTAGTATATGAGTTGATTAAGAGAGGAAATAAATCAGATCAAGTCTAATCCGCAGGACCAAAACCAAAGAAGGAAGAACACCTCTTCTCAAAGTGAATAATCTCTTAGGGAGATCTTGCTGTGGAAATTAATCACTTTGAGGAAAGCGGACCTGAATGGTCGGTACACAAGAACACTCTTTGTTTCCGGCAAAGAAAAAGATTTTGAGAGGGAGAGAGGGAATCAACCTATTGGTGCATGCTTGCCGTTCTAACTCTGTGGTGGGCCTTTTTGTGGTTAAAGTGGGCTGGGCTGCCTCCTGCAGTATTGGGCCCGAGTATTCTGAGTAAGGGAGTTGAGACCGGTCCAACTGCAACTCAATTTAGTCTGGCTTGTGCGCAAACTATATCTCGTCTGCCAGGAGCACGCTTACGGTGGGCAGAACGTGGTGCTTATCCTCTATTTCTGCCGCAGAAGTAACTTTTCTCCAGTTTCTACCGCAAAAAGAATTTTTCTTCAGTTTCTGCCGCAGGACTGACTTTTTTTTGCTATGTAGCAAAACTTTCTACTATGCAATAAAGCTTCCTGCTGTGCAACAAAGCTTCTTGCTGTGCAACAAAGCTTCCTGCTATGCATTAAAGCTATCTATTGTGCTTTAAAGCTGTCTGCTGTGCTTTAAAGCCTTCTGCCGTGCAGTAAAACCTTTTGCAATGTGAATGACTAGTCTTCGTTTTTACTACATAAATACTTTTCTACTTCCTGCACATAAACAAATCTAAAGTCCAAAGAAAATACCCATCAAACAAATGTTAGTTTAAATGGGTTAGCATATTCTCAAATATATACATACATATATGAATATATATACTTATACGTATTCACATATACATATATAAAATATATTTTGCAGAACATGAGAAACAAGATATATGTATATATATACTTATGGCAGGATAATGATTAGTTTGTGTCAACAGTGAAACATGTAATAACAAATAAAGATGAAAGCTTCCGTAGAAAAGGTTTAGCTAGTATAATAGCTAACACGGTACATATAATGAAAAGGTGCTACAACAGAATAACTAGTACAAAAAGTAAAGATACCACAGCAGAACAACTGATGCAGCAGACGTGATAAAAACGTGTTACGGCAGAATGACTAAATACAGCAGATATAATTTATAATGAGAGAAATCAAATATATTTGCAATCAAAATCAAGTATTGAATCTTCCCATAGGATAATTTAACCAAGAAAGAACCTAAACCCCAACTTGAACAACCTTGTCATAGGCTTTTGCCATCAAAGTTGTGCATTTTGGAAAATAGGCCTAAATGGCTACTAGCTATTACTTTTGGGGACATTAAAGAGTGGGTTTGCTAAGAGGGAGGAAAAAGATGGTCTATTGATGCATGCCCCTATTCCAGTCGTATTTTCTCTCTTTGTTTTACCACTTTCTTTCTTTCTCTACGTTCTTTCTTTACTCTTAGTTTCTTATTACTCTCCTGCCGTGGGTTGTTCCCCCTTTTTGGTCTTTCCTTTTCCTGGATACCTCTCTCTGGGTGCTTACTACTCTCTTACCATGGGTTTTCTCCCCTTAAGTGCTTCCCTCCATTAGGTCTCCCTCTTTTAGTGTTTTTCTCTCTTCCCCTGTTTTTTTTCCTCTTCCCATGTTTTTTTTCTCTTCCATTCAGCCTCCCTTTTTTTTGCCTAGTTACCTTCCTTTTATAGCCAACTGATTCAATGGGATTTCTCCCTTTTACCCCTAGGATTTCACCAACTATTTTTGGTTTGTTG